>NC_072731.1:225860543-226160543 GCF_026930045.1 Uloborus diversus
TAAGTGGAATAAATGTGCTGAATTTTAAATGTTCAATTATCAAAGTAAGTGCCAATTTTCCAACAGCATAGCATATTAAGAAAAATGGAATGTTAAGAGAACATTGTGTTGCTCCATTATCCATTAAATATCAACTCTTTATGCATGCTTCATTTGGTTGCAAAAATTGTGACAGAACTGGTAATCAGGCATGGATACAGGAGAGGGGCAATGACGAAAATCCCCCCCCCCCCTCCGAAGCATGAAAGGGTGCCTTCTAAAGGCCACTAATGCTTCACCCAGCCTCCCAATTTTTATTGACCCTAAACAATGAAGACATATTTTGTGTAAAAAAAATATGCTGATAGAATACTCTCGCAAATATTTCAAACAACAAATTCTGTGTTCAGCAGTCGTGGAGACCGGAGAGGAGAGACAATGGAAAATTGCGACTCCCCCTGAGAGTCAAACATGTATAATCAACGAACTAAAATTTTTAATTTTCCCCCTTTACAGCAATTTTTTCTAATTAAAATCACGAATGAACTGCCCGGTTTCGGATCAGGCAGGTGGACAGGACCTGTGCTCCGGGTTACAAATTTTGAGTGTGGCTCCAAAACGAAGATCCAAAAGAATGCCTTGACGAGACTAAAGAAGGCTTCAAACTGCGTTTTTAGGACTTTAATTTCGGAAAATTTCGCTGGTTGAACCACCGATTTTAAGGATCCAATTAAGTCTCTTATTCACCCTTTCTTCCCTAATGTAATCAAACATAGCCTAAAAATGATGGCTCCAAAATGTCTTTTCCGGAGACAGCCCTCCCTAACGTCATCAAAAATTGCTCAATGGCACTTTTCAAATTTCTTTTTCGAAATGTTTGCGGTAAAGGGCCCTGAAATCCATTCCCTAACATTACTATCACAGATAGTCTGAATTAGCGTCTCTAGAGAGGCCCCCAATCCCACCCCCTCTCACTTAACGTATTCAAAAACAAACTGAAATTGCGTTTTTCAATCATCAGTTTCGAAGAACTTTGGGGGAAATACCCCGGATCCCCATTTCCTGCAACGTAATCACTATAGCTCAAAATTTCGTTTTTAGACGGTTCCGTGGAGCCACCAAACCCTTCCTGCCTAAATTAGCTTGAAATCGACTTCAGTTTCAAAAAACAATTCGTGAGGGCACACTGAACCCCCGCTCGCTGTTTGTCCCATCGTTATCAAACAATGCCTAAAATATGATTTTGGGACTTCCATTTCTAAAAAATTCCGAATGGCTTATGTAAATTTTCACGGCTCTAGAGCATCCGGCATCCCCCATCAATCGCCGAGGTGAGGTGGAGTAAAGTCCTAAGTTGTATTTTTCAGATATTAATATCGAAAAAATATTCAGAAAGATCCGCTGAATCTCCCGGTTTAATTAAAGTTCCTAAAGATAGCACAAAATTGTGCTTTTTAGAGCCCCAAAATCCTTTCTTCACAAAAATAACCTAAAATTGATTTTAATTCCGAAAAATATTTCAGTTCGGAATATTTTTCCCATTTCCCCTATCGTGTCCAAATCTAGCCAAAAATGTGTTTTTGAAACAATAGTGCCAATAAATCACCAGAGGAAATATGCCAGACCCCCTAACGTCACCAAAGACAGCATAAATTTGAGTTTTGAACATCAAATTCCAAAACTTTCGATAGGAGACGACAGAATCTTCCTCCCTCCAGCAATTTCAACAAAGATAACCCGAAATTGCCTGTTTAAAAACTACTGTTTCGGAAAATTTTCGGGAAGAGCGCCGATCCTTCCTAAACTAAGGTCACAAAAAATAGCTGCAATTTGACATCAATTTTGAAGGAAATTTAGGAAAGAACTCCAACATTACTTTCCCCTCAAGGTTCGAAAAATTTCCTAAAATTGCAATTTTTGACGTCAATATTGAAAATTAGTCCATGGACCTTGAATGTTCCTGACTCTTTTGTCCTTGCAAACAAACACAACCAAAGATTAACTACAGCTATTTTTCATACGCCAATTTCGTATATTTTCTGGGGACGATCCCCCCTCCCCTTCCTCAGATGTCACCAAAGACAGACTATAAAATGCGTTTTTACGACTAGTGAATTTCGGTACTTATTACTTTCTTCAAAGATATAAATTGTACCTAAGGCGTTTCTAACTTTTTACATCAATTCATCCTTCTGTTTTTTTTTTCTTTTTTTAAATTAGAACTTGATACAGAAATTTGAAGAAAGATTTATGTGGGCGTTAAGTATTAGTCAAAACATGCAAATTGCTCTTCAGGGACGGCACATTAGGTCTTTGCACACGGGGCGGCCGACACCCTAGGATCGGCCCTGATTGCAGATTGTTAAACATTATATGTATTTCTTTATAAATTGAAAGAATTACATTTTCAGCAAAATATTACCATTTCCTGGGGATACAAAAGAATAAAAATTATGAAATTGTTAGCACTTTTGTGATTTGAACGGTCCCTAAATGTTTCCAAAATAACTTTAAAAACATTCACCGTTAAACAATGCTTGAAAACTTTTATTGTGATGGAATTTGTTTTAATGTGTATTGATAGAAATGTTCTTTTGTTTCTTTCTATTATTAGGAGAAAAGTTGAATCACATCATAGGCAGCAGGGCAAAATGTAAGTTTGATCATCATATGTATCTAATAATGAATTATGCCATGTTTGAAAATGCTTTACAGTTTAAATTAATTTCAACTGCAAAAGCTGTTGTTTAGTGCCCGAAGGTAGAAAAACTACCCAACATTTTCAGTAATCCTTTATTCCTGTTTAACTGAGCAAAACGTTTATCTGGAATTTTTTAATATGTTTTCTCATGAATCTTTTTTACTTAACTGACAGTCAAAATTGTTAATTTTTTCTTTGAAAATCATTGTTAAATGGGTTTCCTCCTGACTACGATTTTTTATTAGCCTTAAATTAATTTTTAAGCCAGTTTTTGTAACAAGTGGGATGACATAAAAAATCCAAGTTTTCTTAATTGCTGATTTGAACCCCAGGACTTTTTTCTAATTTCTCAATAATGATATTCCTCCAAAATATTGTAGAACTTATCAGAGAATTTTTTTTTTTGCAACCAATTTTCTGTTTTCAAGGGGTGCAAAAATTTCCTGAGCTTAATATTGCCTCAAACCACAAAATTTTAGCTCAAAATTTCCCATACCATGTTTGTGCTGTATTGAAAGAATTATTGTGTGAGGCTACTTAGCCAATCTGATGTTTTATTTAGCACTAGTGGTACCCGCATGGTTTTGCACGTAATAAAAAAAATTAAAAGGTCTTTTGGTTCGCCTGTATATTTACAAATAATGTATGCTGACTTTTCTCGCCAATTAGCTTGTACCCATGTTATGGTTCCACGTTATGATAATTTCGTAATTTACTCGTCCATCTTATGATAGTTTTGTTATTAAAATTGGAATAGAAAAAGAACCACACCAAATTTTCGAAAAATCGCTTTGAGGTGCACACCCCCCATGCTACAAACTAACTTTGTGCCAAATTTCATGAAAATCGCCCGAACCGTCTAGGCGCTATGCGCGTCACAGAGATCCAGACAGAGAGACTTTCAGCTTTATTATTAGTAAAGATAAATGTGATTGATGTGTCTAATCAAGGTCAGTTGCTAAACTTCTTACATAAGAAGCCAATACAAAAAGAAAATTAAAAGTTCCTAGTTTTTAAAAACCCAGTGCCCCCCTGCAAGTCATCAAAATGTTATGAAAAATTGCTACGTTTTTTTGCATGGAAATGCTCCCTAAGTACTCAAAGCTCCATCAAACCTAGTTTTGGCATTCAGACATATTCTGCTCCTCTACTGCTTTCTAGGTAAATTTTCTTATTTTTTCATAATTTTTCTAAAAGCACAGGCTTGGCATAAAAAACAAATTGCATGAAAAGGTGTAACTAATTAGTTAGTTGCTGCAGGCTGCTAATAAAAATAAACTTCCAGAATTTAATTGAAAAATGTACAGAATTAAAAAATATATATGTTGAAAGAATGTATGCTTGTGTATCGGGCAATAAAAATTTCATTCCGAAAAATTGCATAAATTCAGAAGAAAATCAACGTACGTATGTACATTGCTAACTACTACAAAAACACTGCACTGACAGTGTTTTTGTAGTGTTCTGTCTTATTTTAAGTAAAAGAAATAAAACGAGTTTCAAGCACAGTAGATTTGTAGTACCTCAATTATCTAAAATTATCTTGCTTTGGTTACAAAAGCTAATTCAAACCTTGTTTAACCAATTTTGGTTTCCTTGAATTTCATATATATATAATAAATGTTTTGGAACATTGTCAATGATTCTAGTTTTTAAAATACAGTAAAACCTCGATTTAACAATTGTCAACAGGCTGGAAAAAGTTATCGTTAAATCAAGGATATTGTTAAATTTGTTAAATTGAGAAGCATAGACATTTAATACAGTCAAATTTGTGACAGTGAAATGTATTATTAAATTGAGGAAAACTTTAAATTGAAGTTATTGCTAAAATTGACACCAATCAAATCTAAAAGTTAATTACGGTTGAATTTTCTTAATATGCCTAGTAGTTCAAAATCAGGCTTAATTGAATTTTTTTTTCAATAAGTTTGGTTTGCTATTTAATTATTTAAAACATTTCATGCAATTACTTGAATTCAGGGGCGGCAAATAGGGGGGTCGAGAGGGGCGGTCGCACCCCCAAATTTTTCGAGAGGAGTAATAAAAAAACAAGCAAAATTCAATTTATGTAAATCGCATACAAATGTTCATGAAAAACGAATCTTGCTGGTTCTCCGTAGTGGTTGAAGAAACTCGACATATTTTCAAAAAAAAGTGTTTTCATTTTTTTAAATAATTAGAAATTCATCAAGCATTTACCGGCCTTTTCAGAACAGAGCAAGATGTGAAAGGTGTGTTTTCATATGTAACTTTGTTACTTCAATTATTTTTCAGCTATTCTAATCAGTTCAGCTCGTAGAAAAAAATCATTTTTGTGTTTCAGAAGTTTAGAGAATTATTTTCAAAGCACAAATGGGGGAAAAAAACTTAGCTGAAAAAAGAGCACGATACTGAGCATTGCTGGATTAGTAACAAGATTTCCTGTTCTTCCTTATTTTAAAAATCAAGCATCAAAACTTTATCAAAAGGTGAAAACTGTAGTACCGAAACACTTGGTACGATAACATATTCTAAAACAAACTACAAATTTTGTCATGAAAATTTAAATTGTTTTTGAACGCTTATTTTAATTAATTCTAAATCCATATCATGATTACTTGCTGTTAGCCAATATGTGTTTTGGTTCCATACTGTGGTAATTCATGTTTAAGAAACTCGACCCCCTCAAATGAAATGCTGAAAATGCCAGCCCTGCTTGCATTCAATTAAAATTCTCTGCTGAGGCAAAAAAAAAAAAAAAAAAACTGAAAACCGCCATTTTGTTGGATCTATGCTCATTTTAATTACCATCAAGCTGTGTTGAATTAGTGTCATTGCAGCAATTTAATAAAAATCAAAGGTCCAAAATTTTGTTATCAGGTATATTAGCTTTAAAAGAAAAATGAGCAAAATAGCTTTACGCTAAAATATGATTGAAAGGGAAGACCAATGTTAAAAAAAGCACAAATTATCAAGGAAAAAATGAAATACATTTTTTTTGATAATTTGTACTTTATTTATGTTGATCTTTCATTTCAACCATATATTAGCTTCAAATCAAAATTTTACTTAAAATTAATAATTCTCAGTTTCAATGCTGATATAAACTTCCAATGATAAAAAGATTGATTTAAAGTCAAGAATTTTCACATTAATGAAATTTCAATGTACTTATTAAGCCCCCATCTAAGTGTGCTATCAATATTTTATTTCTTTTTTAAACCTTTTCTATTGAACAAAATGTATGTAAGTCAGACAAAACAACGTAAGTAGAAGCACTTTGTGCTTCTACTTACGTTGTTTTGTCTGACTTTCTGTTCAGCACAAAGGTATTTATTTATCTTAAAATGTATGTATGTATTTATTCATAACTTTTCTGATTTGCAGTGAAAAAGCTAAAATGGTTCAAGGAAAATATAAATAGTGAGAAAAGTACATGTTCGGCAGCAGAATTCAAAGAAGTCATTGAAAGGTAGTTTTCTATATTACGTGGATTATTGTATTTGTTCTTCACAATTCAATATGTAATAATTTTGGTTAGAGTAACATTTTTCAAAAACTTTTTATTTGATCATTGTTTAAAAAAATGTTTATTAAATTAAGATTTTTTTTAAACATAGCTGAGAGTGAAAGACATCTAATATTGTGTTACAACAACACAATATTGGTTTTAAGCAAAGAGGTGTCTCCTGTAGCAAACATTTTAGAAGACTGGCAGTCCAACTTCAGGTCTCACTTGAGCAGTGACTGAAACAGATGACCATTTTAGAGATGTCATGCTGAAGAATGATCCCCCCTTTCTCCATAAATGAACTTACAGTTTTTGGTACTAAAAAATTCTGAAACTGCTTGTGGGTCAATAAAAAGCACCAAATCGGCCAGGAATAAGGCACTTGGTACAGCATAAACGTTACTAATTAATTTCATAAGCAATGAAAAGAAGCAATATTTCAAATATGTTCTTTAAAAAAATAATAATAAAGAATTGAATAGATTACTGAAGTTGTTTTCATTTTATTCATCAAGTGCTTCAACACAATGTAGACGGAGATTATTGTCGACGGTTTAGGGGGGGGGGGCGTGACCCTCCCCTTGTATCCGCCACTGCACTTAAGATGGAAGCCTTATAGAAGTTTGACAAGCACTAAATTGGCTAATTGCATTTGATTTAATTGTCATTTCTTTTATCATGAACAGTTATATTTAGCAAGCCAGTGTTTTCTTTGCCTCCCTTAATACAAAACTGTCATGGTGCATGATATTTTCAACACAATAGTGGCATTCTCCCTTCTACCATTTTTAATACTTCAAAAATTAGATGTCTGTTATCGTTTATTTATGAATAAGTACCTATACATGCTGCTGAATGAAATGTATTTAAAAACATTTTGGAGTATATACTTTGTGATATAAAATATTAGAGTAATCTTTTCTTTTCATCTGTTTCAAAAAGACCAATCTAAAATAGTGCCTGTGCATACCTGGGAACTTCTACTTCATTAGGCACAAAATGTCTGCATTTTAGTTGTTGTTACATTTATTTGAGCTAGTCTCAATTTTTTATGCTTTTTGGTATTCAATTGAATTTGCTCATGTAGCAGTTGCTAATTTTACATCGCAATTCTACTTTTTAGACATAATTAACTTTGTGTTGGAAGCTCTTTTCAGTCCTTCTATGTTTTATCTTCTGTTGAAGACGCTTACTACATCTATTTTTAAATTTTGGTACATCCTTTGTGCATCCTAATTAGTTTCGAAAGCCAGCACCGTTCATAAAAATTAGCATACCAAGCTTGAGGTATGGCCGGCACTTATAATGAAGAAATCATTTTTCTGCTGCATCCTGCGTAGAATAATTGGTGCCAAAAACTAATGGGCACCAATTGACATGGGCGTACATATGTGCACCGAATTTCGTTCGATTTCATTCAGTAGTTTTGTTCTAAAACAGCCACATAAAAAAACTCACTGTCCTACAGACACACTAACAGATAGACACACATTTACAAAAGTGGTAAAAATGGACCCAAGATACCTCAAAACGTGCAAATCCGTCGAAATTCCAAAATTTTCCTGAATCCAATACTTTTTCCTACATATTAGATACAGAAAAAAATTAAAAATATACGATTTATTTACTTAAAATCATTTATGACAGTATTTTTTCTCAATTTTTCAATTTTAGTACCTTTGTCTCTTTTATCTCATTTTAGCTCTTGTTAAACAGTTAAAAATACAGTAGAACCTCGATTATCCGAAGTAATTGGGACCGAACCTACTTCGGATAATCGAAATTTTCGGATAATCGAGAATTCATCTATAATAATCTAGTTTATTATGTAGTATAGTTTTTGAACTGTTATTATGACTATTTTATTTGTTAAATAATTAATAATAAATTACAACTAATAATAAATTTATCTCTGAAACAAAAACTTACAAACGTTTCAATGGAAGCTTCACTGGTATAAATTGGCCATCCTTTTGCCGTGCAACTCTGTTCCGAAGTTTTGTTAAAAGAACGAGTTCAGAGGAATCACTGTTCCTGTTGTTCCAACCAAACAAGGCAGTTTAAGAAACACTCGAAAGCATCACTGTTAATGATCTTATTTACTCCGGAATCACTATCATCTGCATCCTCATCATCATCTTCATTTGAAAAATTTCGGACTGCTGCTATAATTCCTCAATCTTGAGCAACTAGAAGGAAGACAATTCAACCAATCTGTGAGTTCTCTACCCTCACAATTTTCAAAACCTTTCTTTGTGCTAAAAAGGCTTGATAATTCAGCAACACTATCTTTCACAACGTCTGTAGCATTTTTACCTGAGCTAGTTGAAAAATTCGGCAAAAGTTTTCGCCGACTTCGTCTTAGTGTTATCTGCCCTCTTAGTTTGGAAAGGACGGCTTGCATAGAAAACAAATGTGAAATAAAAAAAAAAAAAACTTTAGAAATGAGTGTTTGTTAAGAGAAAATTTTGGATGATAGAAAGTGAAAAACAAAGTGAAGATGAAACCGACTTCAGTTAACGGAGAGTTTCGGTTGATCGAGGTTCGGATAATAGAGGTTCTACTGTAAAATTAAAATCTAAATTATTTTTCGTTTGACCCTTTAATCTTTATAATACTAAGCTCTCTTATGATAATAAAATGTAATTATGTATTCATAACCCTAATAGTTTAAGGATAGCATCTGATGTAGAATGCTTATGCTTGATTATATTTATCTGATATAGATTTATATTAAGCTCAAGGAGTTTTTATTTTTTCAGTTTCTCTCAAGTTTTTCCAGAAACAAAATTTATTGCATAGTATCATTCTTCGCGTGTTTTTATTTTAGGTATTTAAGCAGATTTGATGAAGAACAGAAAAAATTGGATGTCAAGAGCATCAAAGGACGACATGCTCATGAAAGAATCACCCTTGAATACAAAGTAAAATTTTCAGTCGCGAAGGAGAAAAATGAATTTAATACCGGTGGTCTAGGTACATATTTTTTTTCTTTCATTTGCTCAAATTAAGTTTCTTTTTTGATAAAATGATATACAGTGGCCGCTTATATGAATCACAATTGTTCTAAACAGTTTTGATTCCATAAAATGGATGATTCAATAAAATGACTAATTTAACGAAGCTGAATTTTGTTCTTCAGAACAAAATCCAGCTTGAATGATTGATTAATTCCAGCTTGAATGATTTGATTCATTAAAGCGGTTGATTTGATTAACCAGTGTCCACTATATGTTTTTTTTTGTGCAAAACCATTTGAAAATTTACAAATTACTTTGAGCTTAGGAAACCCACAAACATTATTAACTTCATAAATAATTTGCGATAGTTTTTTTAATTAAAAAAAATCATAATTTTTTAATCAAAATACATGAGATTTAAGTAGCCTTGTGGTTAGTCTAGCAACAGAAACAGCCCGATGCTATGACCACCATTACAGATTTTGGAAAAAGTCTGCAGATCATTTCTTGATTGGGAAAAGATAAGAATTTACAAGAAACATAATCTGGGAGGAGGGGTTAACATCAAATAATTCCCTTTTTTAAATTTTATTTTAGAAAATGGTGTGATTAAATTTATTAAAACCTTTTATGCATTGATATGCATGGTTTTAAGAATATTCTATAAATTTTTGATCAAAAAATATCCACAGACAAGCTGGTGAGAGCTTTTCCCAGAGCACCTTTTGAAGAAAGATGATTTGCCGTGTTTACTGTATCTCTGCTGGCCTTTATCTGAGATCAAATTCTATTTGAATTTAGTCAAAGTATTAATAAATCCTCACCCTTGCATTTACCCTTGTTTTTGTTTGACTTTAAAATTTTTGGCGGCCATTTGAAGCTAAAAGTGCTGTTTTTCACGAAAAACTCCACTATTTTGTTAGTAAGAGAACCTATTAAAAAAACAAAAAAAAACCCCTCAAACTTAACGTAGGGGGGAGATTTTTTATATGCAGAATGTGTGTACAAAATTTGAAATGAATCGGTCAATTGGATTTAAAATTGAAGTGAACACCGACTTTAAAAAAGTGGTTTTGAGAAAAACGGGTTTAAAGTTTTAGAAGCTAAAAAGCATCAATTCCAGCTCCATAGAGTAGAGAGTCCCTGTAGCAGATTCAATCTCCTCAGCCTCTTCTTTTTTCATTATTTATTTATATTAAATTTAACTAACCCCAAGCAAGCAGCACTGACATTCTGAGCGTCCGCAGCTGTCAGAACTGCTGCATTCTTCCGCAATTGTTGAAGCTACTGTTTGAAGGAGCAGAGACTGAATACAGGCATCCCTCGTATAACATGCTTTTAATATTACACAGTACCAAATTTGCGATTATTATAGCATGGCCTGGATATTACTCGGTATGAAACTTAATTAATACTTAATGAATTTAATACTTCATGGTTTTGATATAACATGAAAGTTATGTTTAAAAAAGATCGAATTTTTTTCGTTTTTGTTTAATACAATATGTTTATGTTTGATAATAACTCTAATAAGTTTTTACTTTATTTTTATGAAATTTGATTTTGATATAACACCGTACACATCCCTGGATTCATATTATTTCTACGTCTCATATTACACAGTTTCGTTACAACAGGTTACATATTGACATGATTTTCACTATATACATGACGAATTAGTGTAAAAAAAAAGTCAAAAAGTTATTTTTAAAAAATCACATAACACGGTTTCAATACTACATGGAAGGAATTAACCATGTTATAGGAGGGACGCCTGTACTTGATAACTTTGAAAATTTTGCAAAAAACGACTTGAAATTTTGGGAATATATTTTGAAATGTTTAACTACAAGACAAAAAAAAGAAAGAAAAAAATCCCTTTTTTGAAACTAAAACCTTACCCCCTCCCCCTTAAGGTTTAGTTATTGTCAAGCCAGTGATTTTGCGGGTCAGGGCGTCCATTGCCCCCCCCCCCCCTCCCAACCCACAAATGGGTGTAGGAAATTGAATTACATGAAAGAGATCATAGATTTTGGTATAACTTACATTGAGTGCATACCTGATGCCCCCTCCCCCTTCTGGAAAAATTTGGATTGACAGACGTAGGAATTATGGAGCAAATGCAGATTTGTACCATATTTTTTAGAATGTACTGAGTTTGCAGGTTCAAGCTTTAAAATGAAGGAAAAATAGTTAGCAGATAATATGCAGTTGGGTGTAATCTACAGATAATGTGCTGTTTGTTATTATTATGCTTTAGGTTCTGGGATAACTATTAAACAGATTTCTTGTAGTTCAAAAGAAGATTTATCATTTCAAATGCATTTAATGAAAAATGAATTTGTTTTAGAAATGCACCAACATTGAACACATGCATCGCCAAAAAATGGCATGGCCCAGTGTTTGAGATTTCATTTCTTTTGCATCCCTTTGCTGAAAGTTAAAAGTAATATTAGCACAAACTACCTTTTTTTTTAAATCTCCATTTTAATTTTTATTGTAAGACTTTATTTCTGTTTTCTCTTTATTTTTGTTATTATTAAATCATTAGTAGTTTTTGTCTTCATTAATTTTATTATTTGCATGAAAAAGTTTTCTTAATGCATTTCAAAACATCCTCGTTTATAACTCTTACTTCTTATTGCGGTAATTTTCAATGCACAGTGAGTTCAGCTTTTTCTTTTTAACTACTTTCATGCCTGTATTATTTTCAGCTTTTAATATGAATTTTAATGATTTTATCTTATAAATGAATCTGTATCATTATAATTTTCCTTTCTTACGTAAATAATTATTTTCCCCCTTACTTACATTATTTATGTTTTTTCAGAATTACCAAATTTGTTGGATAAGGAGACATTTGAAAAACTGAAGTAAGTATTTATGAATATCCCTCACTTTTTTTCATAAAACAATACTTTCTTGAAAATTTATTAATTAATTAACTACTTTTTGGTAAAATTACAGGAGTAATATTACCAAAAAGTAGGAGGGGAGGGAGCAATCAAAATATTATTTTCGCTTTTCTTTTAGAATCGAAAAGTTACAAAATGAAAAAGTGCTTTTTAGTATTTTGTAAAAGGTTCAATGCTTTTATTCGGTTTATTGAAAATGTTTCTTGATAAATTTTTTTATGCATTTTTTAAAACTTATTCAATGACATTTACAAGCAAAAAATATGCATATTTTTGAAAGATACTTCTGTACACCTCCATTCTTCGAAATACTTTTTAAATAAGATGCAGTGTATGACTCTCTCGGGAGATATATTTTATTTTACTTCATTTATTTTGCTTCCAATTATGTGCAGTCCATTTTCCTCAAATTTTTTAAGGTATTTGTAATTAATACCCGCATCTGTGGATAGATATGCAGGGGTCGAAGTAGTCCTATATATCCTATATTTTCAAAAAAAGCATTGAAATCGTCCTATATTTTTCAAAAATGTCCTATATTTCCTATATTTCTGATTTATACCATATATATCTTTTAAAAAGAATGGTAAATAAACTTTCTGACATTGGATTTTTCGCTGAAAGTACGTGCCCAAACAAATTTCAAATTAAAAAACTCAACTGACTAAATTCTGCAACAGGCATCTTCTCTCATTGGCTACAGCAATGTGACGTCACTCTATAGTGGGTAGAGTTTCGAGAACTAATGCTGAAGTTGATTTTAGAATTTTGCATTGGGGGGGGGGGCAACAGCCGTTTGTTTTGTTTTCCATCTTGGTTTTCGTTTTCGTTGATATATTTTTGCGTTCAGTGCATTTTCTGATCGGAATGTTCTAATTTTCTTTTTGCAATCTTTTCTGTTTGTGGAATTTCAGGATCGTGGAATGGTTAGTTCCTTATGATGTCAAAACGTAGTTTGTCGTAATAAGTGGAATTATAATGGCGAAATCGCATCGCTTAACAACATTTCGTATGGAGTTGTTGAACCAGGAGGACGTTAATTCTACAAATTTTGGTGCACAGTGCACTAAAGAAAAAGATGATTTTACCGCTTTTTTGCCATTTTTGCAACTGTTCAGTGCCCATAAGCAATAGTGGATTTTCGCAATTGAGGCAGCATGCTAAAACATTCAAGCATAAAGAAAACTGAAAAACGTCAGAAGGATCCTTCTCAAGCTCTTTGTTCTTAATACAAGTGGTAAAGGGTTCAGTTTAGATATAAAATCTAAGAGCAGTGGAATTAGTACTTGGGTCATGAGTTAGGAAGAAAAATAAAAATTATCTTTGTTCAAATTTTGTTTAATTATTTAGTCTGTAAAGTACACTTTTTTCAAAAATTATTCTTTCAACTACAGGAAAGCAATTATAGATGTAAGGTATTTTGTTTGAGGTTTTTTTAAACAAAATCATTGATAAAAATAACTGAATAATATGTGATATGTATTATTTCTTTTTTCATAGCAAAATTATTCATATAATGTGTCCTATATTTGTCCAATATTTTTTGTGGAAAATGTCCTATATGTGACAAGTCATTCACTTCTACCCCTGGATATGGAACTAATTAACTATAAAAAGGCCAGTAGTGCAGTTTTGCTTTACAGTTTCTGTGTTAATGACTTTGGTTACTATCATATAGTTTAGTGGGTGTAGAAGATGCTTGGCATACAAGGTTTATTATTTAACTTGATGTATCATAGATTGTTTTATATTTATTTAGACTAATGTATACCCATTGTCTTATTATTTTTCTGAACAAGCTTAGATTGTATGAGACTGAATATATTTTATTTCATTCAGGGGTGTTTTGTTTAAACCACGTTGATTTAAACCGTGGTTTAAACCATGGTTTAAGTCAATTGGTTTTTTAAAAAAACCATGCGGTTTTTTTTTTAAATGTTTTTTTTTTTTTAAAAAAGCCAAGGAAAAAAAATCCATTTTACAGGTTTACATTGATTTCCCCACACATATTGAAAAATGTAAAATTTCATTTATGCTAAGTTCCTAGCTAAGTTGCAGAGATAAATACTAAAATTGCAAAGTTGCTTCTTCAAAATGTATTACAAGCTTTAATCGAAAAAAAAATATTAATATATTTTTTTATTTCATATATGTGCCATAAAGCAGATTTCAGTCAACTTCCATCATTATGTTTAATTTGCATGATTAGTTAAGATTTACTAAGGATTGAATCTTTTATTGTAGATGCAATCCATTATATTGCTCACTCCTGTTGCAGGGGTGTGACATTTTTGCCCATTTATTTTCACTTTCCTGGAATTTTAACTTTGACTTGTAAGGTAATCAACAGTCTAACTTAATTGTTTGCACCTAAAAATTAAGATTTGTTCTGCAGGTGAACACAAATAATATTTTTTGAATCAAATTTAAAAAAAAAGTTTATACTTCACGTATATAATGTTTTTGGCAAAAAAAATTTCTTGAAATAGAATTTGCTACACATTTATTTGTTCTAAAGGGTTTGCATTTAATATTTTTTAAACTTCAATGCTGGATGCAACATGTATGTCAGTAAATAAGCTGTAATTTAAGCCATGTTACACCAATTTTTGTATTTTTGATTTGGTTCTTTGTTTTAGCGATAGTTGATATCTTTTCCAAGTCTTTCCAAAATAAGAATGGAGTTGAATATAGAGCAGCACTTTTTTTTAAAACTTTGTCAGTACAACAGCAATCGATTTTTTGACTGTTCAATCATGTACTGTTGTACATTTTGCTTTACTTCAATATTTGCGACATTGTGTATATAAAAATCAGCATTATGTAAGATCAGAAAGAAAAAATATGAAAATTGTTCTTTTGAAAAGATTATGCTTAAAAATATAACTTTTACCTTTATTCGATAATTATTCATATTATGTTGGTTTTATAAAGTTTTTCTTGGATCTTCATTATATTTTATCTTAACCCGCATCACAACCATTTCTTGAAGTATTTCGTATCATAAAGGGTCTATATATACATGCATACTAATATGTTAATCAAGTCAAAACATTTCAATCAATATTTCCCCGCAGAAAGCTATTTTAATTATTTAATTTAGTTACAAGATTTTGTTCTTATCTCTTTAATTAATCAAGAAATTAGGTATAATGTGACTATTGAATAACTGTTAATTACATGGAACCTTAATTACCTTCCGAAAATTAATTGTTTTTCTCGCAAATAATATTTATACCAAAAAAAAAACCTGGTTTAAACCAAAAAAAACGGTTTTTTTTTGGTTTTTTTTTTGAAAAAAACAGTTTTTTTTACCAACCCTGATTTCATTTAACTTTAGTGATTTAACTTGGTTATTACTTATACAATGAAATCCTGTTACAACGAATGTCAATACAACGAATTATCCATTTCAATGAAATAATTTTTCAGCCTCCAATTCAAATGCCATTACATTGCTTGACTTTCATTGCAACGTAATTCTTGATACAACGAACAAAATTTGCAGTCCTGTAAAGCTCATAACAAAATTTCACTGTATTTAATGTGCCAATAGGAATTAAGAAAGAATTTAAAAAGAGTGCCTTTTTTTATTGAAACTGAGCTCTTTAATATATTTTTTCAATGTTATTCATTTTCACACAAAATCTTTCTCTTTTTCCCTTTAGAAAATGGAATGGAGAGGCTAGGTTTATATCCTTATTTCCGATGACTCTCATAACCAGGGATTCATTAGAAGAATCTATAGCTAAAGCTAATTCATAACATTCTATGATGGAAATATTTAATGTAGCTAACAGTGTAAATAAACATTTATGAAATTATTTCTTTTTGGTGTATAAACTTTTGCAATAGATGGTTGTCACTGCATCAAGCTTAGCTATACTAATAAAACTAAATTTAATAAATATTTTTATTTTCATACTTTTTTAATTACAAATACTTTGGAAGAGCCTTTATAAGGAGTTATTTTTTGGAATATACTTTTGCTGTGTCCGAAATGCCTTATTCTGTATTTTCCTGGCTTTGTATCTTCAGGAATGTCCCACGTAACAGTTGCTTCACTATGACCAAGCAAGATGTTCGTCCTGTCCCAGTGAAACCTGTAAATAACATATGTGTTTTATAAACTAAATGTACATTTTATAAATGTTTGAAGTAGGGAGAAAAATAACTGAATTCTGTTTACTTGCAAGTCTTTAAAATGAATTCCCATTGTCCTGCAGGGTGGCGACAGATCAGGGAAATCAGGGAGATCAGGGAAAAGTCAGGGAACTTTATTAATCAGGGAAAAGTCAGGGAAATATCAGGGAATTTTGAAAAAATAACAAAAAATCAGGGAAAATTGATTTTATGAAGAAAAAAAAAATTTTTTTGCTTTAAAAAATTAAGTACTTTAATTCCCTACGCATTTTCTGCCAATTATCTGTTCAAAAAAAAAAAGTAAATTACTGAGGTGCGATTATACGCTGCCGCATATTTGTGCATCTTTTTCTCTCAACGTCAAAGTATTGAATCTTACTTATTAACCACAGGATAAACTTTCGAAGATTGCTTCTGTGTCTGTTAGGTTGTTTATTTTACCTTGAATTTTTCTTTTACGCTTTCAATGCTACGTAAAATAAACAACCATACAGGCAAAGAGGAAGCCTTCATTAATGCCTTAGCTCCTTTGCTTTTATTCCATTGTCTCGAAGTAATTAGCGCACTGTAATCACGATTTCAAGAAGAAATCTTTGGTTTTTGAATTAATACTATAAATGCTTAGAGGTTATTACTTCTTCGCGTTTTTAATTTAATTGCTAAAATTGAACTTTCAATTTAAAAAAACTTTGTTTTTTGCCGTTACACTATTTGTTGTCACCGCAGATTATAAAGGTTTTCTTTTCTTCAGACTTAAGTGATTCTTCAATTTTATAATCAAGTTGTATTCTTCTTTTATATATTTTGAAATTAACTAATTGCTTTTTTTTTCTTGCATTTCAAAGTTGTTTGTTTCAAAAGCAATCCAAGATTTTTTTTCGTTACATACTGAAATCATTTGAAACAGAGTTAACTTATATACTTAAGTAAATATCTTTATTTTTTTTATTGTTAAAATGCTGTATTCATTCATTAAAACCTATGTTCTTGATTAGAGAAAAGCTCCCTATGAATGGATGTCAAATGGTTTCATCTGTTTTGCATAAATGTGTCAATTAGTTATATAAGAATAACTACATTACTTCTATTCTTTCACTATTACTTCTTATACTTGCAACAATTATTATACTGTTTGAAAACTTAGTTCAAAATAATTTCAATTACTTTTTAGTTCTATCATAAATACACATCTCTTTTTAAGAGTAATTTTAATAGTTTCTTAAAATTCTAATGCTTAGTGGTTTCTGGAAGTAAAGTATTTTTTTTTAAATTTTTTATAATCTTTCCATTGTAGAAAAATTTAATATACTGTTTTGTAGGGGGTTTTTTTCCCTAAAAAAATGGACTTGATAGGGTTTTTTTAAAAAACCATTTTATTAAAAAAGTAGCATCTTTTAAAAATATATCTTTAGTTCAACAAGTTACACAACTTAAAACGTTTAAAATACTGCAATTTATTCAAACATACAATGGATTTCAAGTAGAGCAAAGAAAGAAAACTATTATGTCATTGGTAACGTGAATCGGGGAAATTTGAACTTAATGTCGGGGAAATCAGGGAAAAGTCAGGGAACTTTTTTTCACAGTTCCTGTCGCCACCCTGTCCTGACACAATGTTTTTTGAATATTGCTACTAAATTCATTTTAGCCCCAAGAAAATTTGGGACTAAAATGATTAGAGCCCTCCTGTGTTTTTTTTTTTTTTTTTTTTGAATTCAACCACTATTAGCAATGATTGGTGATGTGCATTTTTCATTTCAAAAAATATTATTGTATTTTTTAATTCCCTTTTCACACACACACACACAATTTAATTTTATTCCTCTCCTATTTCAAAATTTAGATTAAAGTAACAAATAGTGATTATTGCTAAGAAATAAAAATAAGATCTATTGCTCATAAACTCAACTTCTTGTAATTAAAGATATTATAAGAATTTTTGTAGTTGTATCCACTGTAACTTTTTTTATCAAGTTTTTATTGTAATATTGGATCAAGAGAAGCAACTTAACATAAAAGTGCATGCCACGTAAATATAGGATAAAATATTGCTTGAAATCAGAATTTTATATTTTTTTCATTAAATATTTGCCAAAAAAAGTTTTCATAAACCACCCCAGTCTGAACTGACAAGGAACTGCACTCACTTTGTTTCCCAATCTGCATCTGTTGCCAATACTGTCCAGTTTCCAGTCACTGGATCTATCCTTTCAACTGTTAAAAATGTGCTTTCAAGCTGGAAAATGAAATAAATATTCATTATTTCTAGACAGCTAAACAAACCAATTAGCATATGGATGTTATTAAAAATCAATTTTGCATCTGTAATCACAAATAAATAACATTGCAGTTTTATCTGACTATTTATATTTAACATAGCATGCACATGCAGTGCCTGGTGTAACACTAAGCCCAAGAGGCTCATCCTGAATATTTGTATGATCAGAAATTATTGACCATACAAATATTTTTAACAAATATGGTTTTAATCTATTTATAAAACCAAGTATGATGCAATGTGGCATTTGGCATCATTACAGCCATTTTGTGATTTCTAGTACTATACTATATTTCATTAAGATACTTTACTTGAGTGATGTGCCTATTAGCAAATTTGCTGGTTACCGATTAATGATCATGATGATTTTTAATGCTGCAATTTCTCCATAACCGTTTTTTCCCCCTCAAAATAGCATTTCAAAATTTCATTCAACTTTTACGAGCAAATTTTCATATTATTGTTAATAAAGTTTTATGTTAACTAGACATGAAGGCTGTATTCAGCAGATGCTTTTAACTAAGTTGCTACTGTTTTTGTGACCACTTAATCCGTTATAAGGTAATCTTAAAGCATCAAGCTTAAGGTAGGGCATAGAGTAAAGTATCTACATATGAAGCATGGTGCACGATTGAAAATACTCATATATATACAAAATAGAAAAATTAACAAAACTAAAAGCATGTACACCATTTTTTTTTAATCAAATGTCAAGCGAAATAATGAAATCAAGTGGAGGATTATTTAGTGTAGAGAGAATATTACAGGTTTTGGGTCATAGAAATGAAGCTTATTTGAGTGTTGCGATGCGCTACATACTGTCTGTCTTTCACGAGAAAAGCTCCTGCCATCAACTCTGAGCCCGTCTACTGCCATAGAAACGGACTTTGTTCATTTTCTGCAAGGGTTAGCAGGAAGGCTTTTTGGCACCATTTCGCCACTGGTCTGCTCGCCTTTGTGCAGTCATATGGGTTTTTCCAACAATAAGCTTTTTTTGGAAAAATGAGACATGCCTCCTTGCTATAGCAGTAGACAGGCGCAGACATTTCGGCGGTGGCTTTTCTCGTGATGGTCGGACAGTAACACTCAATTTATGTGAATAAAAGTCAATAATTTCCTGAAGGAGGGTATGAAAATTAGATCTGATGAAGACTTTTAATTGGAAAGCTATTTTCCAAACAATTTAATATATTATGACGTTGTTTTGAACTGAAAATTAATTAATAGTAACTAATTTTTACTCTTTGATCAATTGAATGACACAGGGGTGCCCATCCCCTAAATATTGTGAGAGCCCCCCCAACCAAAAAAGAAGAAAAAAATACCCCTCAAATCACCCTCTACCTTAAAATTTTCAATTGCACTGTCTGTGCCATGCCCCCCCCCCCCCCACCCCCAATGTGGGCATCCCTGGAATGACACTTAGCTGCTCAAATGCTTTGAAATTATAGAATGAAGTGGATTTACTCTTAAGCACTAAAAAATTTTTTGTTGTCAAAAGTAAAAAATACATAAGTGATGCATTGATGAATGCTTGATCAAATAGATGTCTGATCAAGTAAGTGCAGTATAAATTAATATTTGATCTCAAAATGCGAAAAAAAAAAAAAAACATTTGATGTAAATAAGAAGTGCTATTTGGAAAGTAATGCAATAATTATTGAATTTATCAGGAATTCAAGCAATCTCATATTGTTGAGTATGTATGTCGTATATATATGTAGTGTTCAGTAGTATTGAAACTAGATAAAAATAATTCATAAAGGGAATTGAACAAATGGGTCTGTTGGCCTGCAGCAGGAAGGTCCTTGAAAATGTTAAATGAAATCTTTATTTTTCAGCATATGTCATTCGAGTATTATTTTTAAACATGGTGAGTAATACCCATGTGTCTTCAAAAGTTAAATCTTGTATTTAAGGAAGTGTACTGAACAAATGGGCCAGTTGGCCAGCAGCAGGATGGTCCATGAAAATGTTAAATGAAATCTTTATTTTTTAGCTAATGTCGTTCGAGTATTATTTTTACTTACCCACTTTTACAATACCCACTTTGCATTAAAAAGCTTTTATAAGAATGTGTTGGGAAGGCTTACTTTTGGATCATTCCTTGGATGACCACTGACGAAAGTGACTGTCGCCTGTTCTCCAGGACCATATCGATCCTTAGCATCACGCATCACATCGCCAAACGACTTGCCAAAGTATGCTGTGTCGAAGATTACTCCAGGCTGCAGAGATATTTCCTTATTCAGAAAACTACTCGGCTTCGGTCCATCAGGTAACGTGTCTCCAGTCTTCAAGCTGTGTGCAAGCTTTTCGTATTGCTGTAGATATGCACTCAAGGTATGAGGCCCGTATATTGTGGATGCTCCTTCGTACCGTTGTACCTGAAGAGAAAATTCTATGGTTAATCTAAATAGTAGCCAAACTTTAACTGGTTGCTAAACAGCTGAATTAATACACCTATCTGTAATGGTTTTTACATATTTTAAAAGTCTGCCGTGTTTACCTTTGAGTGAAATAGTTCATATAATCCCAAAGGAAGAGCTAGTGAAAATAAGACTGAAATTAACAACTATTTTTTTTTTTAATTTGTGTTAATAGTATAACACAAACTTCGCCAGTCCCAAAAGCATTGTGGCTTGATCTTTCTAGCAAAATAGGTTAATAGCAGCCTGAGTCATGGATGATTTGAAGTGGTATTTGTATTTCTCGCTTGATTGATCATTTAAACATAGAATTCAAACTTTAAATAATTTTGAACAAAAAAGGTATATACTCATGCATAATGAGTATATACTTGTTTCACACATTATGTACACATTATGTACTCATACACATACATGAGTCATGGTATCATGCACATACATGAGTACTTGCATACACTCATTCATGAGTATACATACACATTATAAACTCATGAATAATTTTGAACAGAACAGATATATGTTCTGTTCAAAATTATTCATGATGTGAAACAAACCACTCTATTCTTTATGAAAGTTGCAACATGAACTTTTTTTATTCCAAACCCATGCAAATGCATTAAGAATGAACCGACACATTGTGAACCCCAACTTTAATTTCAAAATTCTGATTGGATAAATCCAAGATGTTAAAAGCAATAATCGCTTGCGATTTAGTAATTTCAAAATTTTTATATACATAACTTGGGTTATTTAGTAGAATAGGTATTGTTTCACTCTCCTCGTTTCTGGAGTACTGAACCTCTTGTCTTCTTTTGTGAAATCAGATAAAATTGATGATACGGTTCACGAATCTGGTCTCCAATAATGAAAAAAGTAACAGTGAAACAACGCTGAGACGACACAGCAATTGAGTATATCCTGGAAAATGTTGTGGTGAGGTTTTGTATGAATGGGATTTTTAAAAGTTTAGTAAAGATCAAAATTTTTTTTTCTGAATTAAACGTAGGTAGGTAGGTAATTAAACGTAGGCCGGTAGGTAAACGTTGGCAATATCTCATTGTCCAAATGGGTGCATTTAAGTGGTTGGAACTCCCCCACCAAAGCACTGCCATAATTTCGTACATCATATTGTTGATCATGATTTTTACTTTCTTTTATATCTAATATGTAGAAGAAAATATTGGATTCGTGCAAATTTTCGAATTTCGAATTTTGTCGGATTCGAATGTTTTGAGGTGTGCTGAGTTCATTTCGACCATTTTTGGAAAATGTCTGTCTGTCTGTGTGTGTGTCCGTGTGTCACCAGTTTTTTGTGGCCGCTCTACAGCAAAAACTACCGCATGAAATCGAACGAAAATTGGTACACGTATGTGCCCCTATGTGAACTTGTGCCCATTGGTTTTTGGCGCGAATTCCTCCAAGGGGGGTGGAGCAATAGGACGTTGTTTGATTTACGTGTGCTTGCTACTCTCAGGAAGTAACTGGCGGAATCAAACAAAATTTGGTCCATATGTTGCCATTAACAGGAAAGGGTGCTGATTCAATTTTGGTGTCAATAACTCAAACGGGGGTTGAGCTATAGAACGTTTTTTGTCGTCAATTGTGACTGCTGTATCTCAAGAAATATTGAACGGAATGAAAGAAAAATTTATCGGCAAGTAGCCCTTAGTGGGTATAAGAGCTGATTTCATTTTGGTGTCAACAGCTAAAAAGGGGGTAGCGCAATCGCCCATTCTTTTTTTCCATTGTGAGTGCCCTATCTCAAGAAGTAATGCTATGTTCTGGTTGAAATTTGGAATATATGTGAATCCATATGTAAACAGGCTTTGGTTCAATTTTGACGCCAATCGCTTCAAGAGGTGTTGATTTTTTTTTTTTTTTTTTTTTTTTGCGAACAAAAATAGCTTTATTAATGCAACAATAAGAAAGATAAATCGTAATAGATTGTCGTCTGCGTATTTCTCACGATTTTAATTGTATGGAAATAATCGGAAATATTATCTCAATGATTTAAAATTTTTAACTGTTGCAATTTTATGTTTGTTAACAAATAAAATATTTGTAATTAACTCAAGCAAGGCTTTTAAAATAACTTTCAATTTTCGCTCTTTGCTTTGCTTTTGCAATAATTCAGACATTGGGATGGTCGTCAAGTTTTTGCATGTGTAATTTTGTTTTTGTTGGGAATATTGCTTCCTCGTCAAGCATGGGGAGGGATCAGAAAAAAAAAAGAAAAATATAGAAGAAAGTTTCGTGATGGTCACAACATACTAGTTTATTGTTTAAGTATAACACATTTTTCAGAGAAACCATAGCTGTTACCTGATATTCTTCGTAAGTGGTTACATAAGATGAATAAGTGTTGCTGAGACCTGCTATGACCACTTTTTGTTCTTGCGTGCCATTTTTGTCCAAGACCTGAAAAGAAATTAACTAGATTATTCAGATATTTTTTAGTAATTTAGATATGTGTTTCATATTATCTATTCACAATCAGTTGAAATACAAGCCTAACATCAAAATTGCCTTTTAATTATTACTTTTTGGACTGCGTTTCTTGTCCTTCTCCCTGACATAGTACTGAAAAGAAATGAAAGAAATAAATTTCACAATTGATATATTTGATGCAACTAAAGGTAAAATATTGTCTGTATGTGACTTACGTAAATTCCGCTGGTACTGCCACAATAGCTAACTGTCCTATTTTCAGAATTTGAGTAGGTACTATGAGAGGCTGCCATTGATAAGGAAAGCTCATCTAAATGAAATACACAAAATTTAATTTTAGAAAGTGCAATAACCTGTTATTTGATCATAAATAATGTGAGTTTTTGTTTATAACCAATTAATGTAGGTGATGTGACAAATAATGAAATAGAACATACTAAATTATATTCAGTAAATTACCGCCCATTAGCCAGGGCTAAAGCAGAAACACGTGAAATACACCGCCAGCTCAGTCATTTCCAGCCGAGGACTGCAGTTTCGTGCTTATTAGCACTCATCAGCCCGGCATAGGAAAGTGACTGAGCTGGAGATGGAAAACCTCTTAAGGAAGCCAAGAGTGCGAAACAAACTGGTAGCTAATATAGAATTAGCAGCCCAGACGAGTGACCGAAGCAATGGTTCGGTTCAACTCGAAGATTGAACGCAAGGCAAGGTATATTCAGTAAATTACCGCCCATTAGCCAGTGCTAAAGCAGAAACACGTGAAATACACCGCCAGCTCAGTCATTTCCAGCCGAGGACTGCAGTTTCGTGCTTATTAGCACTCATCAGCTCAGTCACTTTCCTATGCCGGGCTGATGAGTGCTAATAAGCACGAAACTGCAGTCCTCGGCTGGAAATGACTGAGCTGGCGGTGTATTTCACGTGTTTCTGCTTTAGCCCTGGCTAATGGGCGGTAATTTACTGAATATACCTTGCCTTGCGTTCAATCTTCGAGTTGAACCGAACCATTGCTTCGGTCACTCGTCTGGGCTGCTAATTCTATATTAGCTACCAGTTTGTTTCGCACTCTTGGCTTCCTTAAGAGGTTTTCCATCTCCAGCTCAGTCACTTTCCTATGCCGGGCTGATGAGTGCTAATAAGCACGAAACTGCAGTCCTCGGCTGGAAATGACTGAGCTGGCGGTGTATTTCACATACTAAATTATGTTTTTAAATTTATCTATAGATTCCAAATTCTAGAAGTTATACTTACAGGTTCTAACGAGTTTGTAAGTAAATTGTTTTATGCCTCCATTTTTATTTCTATGTCTCGTTAACACAGAAGCGCTTCTTCATCTCACGTTTCAAACTTACTCTAGGGCCATTTATGGCATCCTCATATATATAATAGCCAATTCACTGATCGTCATCAACAATGAAACTTGCGCCATAACATGTGTGATGACATTATTTCATTTCCATTGTTGAAGCACCAAAAATTCAGTAATAAGTTATTTATAATTTGATAATATTTTTTGGCAATGTTTGACATGTAGGGAAATGCTTTATTTTGACAAGGCGGAACTGGATCGGGTAACTTTACTGTTTTACTAGTAGAACTGTCATTTCAGGGGAATGAAAAAATGGCCAACAATCAACGCTACCTACTAAGGTTTAGGGTTAATCCATTGGAGTTAGGGTTAAAATCTCAACTATCAAAATATCATCAAACAGGCAATGGCTTCGTTCAAATGTTGAAAGCGATTTTCAACCGTCATACCCAGGGTTGTTTGGTTTAAACCAGGTTAGTTTAAAGCACAGTTTAAACCAAGTGGTTTTTTTAGCCATATGGTTTTTATTAAAAATGGTTTTTTTGAAAAAGTAAATCATTTTCTCCCAAATGTTTCCATAAATTTTACATGCGATTGGAAGATGTAAAATCAAATTAATGCAAAGTAACTAACAAAGCTTTAGAGATAAATTACATATCAATAAATTTGCAAACTTTTTTTTTTCAATGTAAAGTAAATTTGCTTGATAGTTTTTCTTTTCTTTCTTAAATTGATGCATTTTTTCTTATTAGGCACATAAATATAAAGCAGACCAACTATATTTTTCTAAAATTAGATAGAGAAAAAACCCAAGTAGTTTATTGTCTTCATCAATTCATTTATTTTTCTTTCATTTCTCTTTTACATTTCAAAGTAGCCCAAAAAGCAAATTTCAACCATTACTTCATTTTACTACCATTATCTACCTAATTTGCTTCAATACTTAAGAGTTATAGAGATAAGTCATGTATCATTTAAGCAATCTGTTGTGTATATAAATCTAAATTCTGCAGAATATTTAAATAACAGGGGAAAAAATTTCACACACTTTTTGACATCCACGATAGGCAATGCAGTCAGAGCAAGAAAAAACGAGCTGATGTGTGCATCACATGACTTCCTTTTACTCCAATTTAATGTCATTTCCCCATTACTGGCAGTTTTAATGTTATTCAATAGTTTACTCTCTAAATTTCACCAACAGTGGCCAAATTGAAACAGATTTTTAAAAAAAAGTTAAATTTGTCGCCAAGTTGGCGACCAAAAGACTGGCGATATATCGCCAAGTGTCCGCCAAATTATAACACCACTTGAGTTTACGTCGAAATTAACAATGATTTCCCCCAAAAAAGGAGCAAAAGACCCCTTTAGAAACACACGAATGCAACCAAAAGGAGAGGTGCACAACTAGACCCCACTAGGAGTCTACGTACCAAATTTCAACTTTCTAGGACTTGCCTTTCTTGAGTTATGCTACATACATACACACATACATGCGTATATACAGACCTCATGAGAAAATTCGTTGTAATTAACTCGGGAATCGCCATTATGGATATTTCGCGTGTCTATACGTTCTTAGGAACTTATCCACTTATAGTCGAGTCGAAAAAAAACTCATTATTCATTTGGGGGTGAGTAAAATGGAAATTAAGGTCGATTTTTGAGTGAAATTTTTTTCACGAATACAATACTTCCTTTTTTGTAAAAGGAAGTAAAAATGTATAAAATTTTGAAAACAGAAAATATCTGTGTAACTGCTCTTATAACAAATTTAGTGTCAAGTTTCACCTTTTAAAGATTTTTTAAAATCATAATATAACAAAAGGATGATGTATGAATGGTAGAAAAATAAATAAACATTAATTTTTAACAGTAAAATATCTTTATTATTCAGATGTGTTAAAAGAATGGTTTCATTATTTGGATTGTAAAAAATTAGGATTACATTTAGGATTGGACAAAAGCTTCAGAACTTGTCTTTTTATTTGAGGGTTTTAATTGAAGTTAGTTATCAGGAGAAATAATATCTAAGATTAAAAACATTATGATTTTTTTAAAGCCCTCTTGAGGCAGTGAGAAGCAAAGGGATATAAGTGGCAAAATTAAAAATTTGGAGATAACCAATACAAGTAGTAGGGGAACCTCTCCTCTGTCATAGGGCAAAAATGATAGTACTAGTAGTGCTGATAACCTGGGTAATACCTGGTAACTGCAGCTGTGCAGCATGATTTAGGAAAAAATTATCTAGGACATAATCTTTAAACGTGTTTTACTCAAAAAACTTGAAAATGTCCACTTACATCCCTTTACATCTCATTGCCTCATTTGTCCTATTTGTATAAGTCCTCTCAATGATACATTACGTGAATTATTACATTACCTGTAACTTTTTTAAAAATCTTTAGTAAAACAAAATGTGTTGGTCTTTTGATTTTTAAAATTGTGTAATGTACGTCAGACTTGTGATTCATTTGCAGATACTACAAAATACTTTCTATGCTTAGAATACTTGATTTTAGTTTCACTTTTATTGATATATTTATCTTAGTAAGCTATAATTTCATATTATATGAGGAAATTGATTTACAAGATTTTAATCTTGGTTATTTATAATTATGTCTTATCTCTCACAGCAAATTATTTCTTTGATTATTTATTTGTACCAAGGTCCATTGATTAAAGTTATGGTACTTTTTTATTAGTTAAAGATTTTCAAACAATAGTTTTCCTATAGAAAGTGCTACTTATGAGGAAATAAAATTACAAGATTTTACTTTTAATTATTGACTGCCACTCGAGGGCCAACAAGTCAAATTAGAGAGGAAAAAAGCTTCACTTTTT
Organism: Uloborus diversus; assembly: GCF_026930045.1. Taxonomy (NCBI): domain Eukaryota; kingdom Metazoa; phylum Arthropoda; class Arachnida; order Araneae; family Uloboridae; genus Uloborus; species Uloborus diversus. Next base: position 225,888,046 of record NC_072731.1, read on the forward strand.
CTTATCACAATACAGTAGACCCTCATTTTACGCAGGGATTACGTTCCACGGAAATGCAGCGTAAATCAAAACCACGAAAATTGAGACCTAATAACAGTGTTAAAATAGGGATTTGGTTCTGTAGATAACAAAATATTTCATTCTAGTGATGACTAATTATATAATAAGTTTAATGTGTACTTACTTATATTGACTTTTTTGCACAACATGCATAAAGAAAACATATATCAATTTCGTGTTCTGTTTATAGAGAGGAACTGGCTATAATAGTCTTTTGGCAGTCATGAAGAATTTTTCTCTGTAACTCTTTGCAGAGCATTAACGTATCCATGATCACTTGCGTAATTTCCATGATAGAATCTTCCTTCATTAACAAATCAGAAAGATCATTTCTACTGTCTAGGAATGGCTCAAACTTTTCAATGTGTGCGTTTTTGATTGTTCGTCACCGAAACATCAAAGGAACGGTTTCAGACTAGCTATTTTATAGACGGTTTTCAAGAGGTTACTGCAAAGTAACGCATGTCTGCTGAACTACCTTTGCCAATATTGAGTATAAAGGAAAAAATTTCATGTTGTTGGAAGAAATAACAAATATCAAGCTGATTATTCAGTGCAATTTTGAACATAGTCATACTATATGTACATCGAACTTGGTACACAAAACTAGAAGAGAAGGATAGAAAAAATGATTTCCATGGAGGATGTATTTGATGAATATAGTTTTATACACATGTAAAACTTCTGCTTTTTAGCTCAGTATGTAAGTTTTTATATATTTTTTAAAAAAATGTACACCAGACTTTATTATTTCACTAAAACAAGACGAGAGAAAGAGGAAAACATACGACGTATTTTCTTAAGATAATGAATTTATGAATACGGACTTCTTTAATTATTTTTGTCACTTAGTTATATTATTTTTTATTATCATAAATCAGTTTGAAACAAATCTGTTTCATTTGATTTCCATTTTCATCATTCTAGTCTTTCAGGATATTTATTGCAGAAAGGGAATAAGTCCCCAAATTAAAAAGAAATTTTAAATTAATTTCAGAGACGAAATGAAACGTCATTTAAGATGAGGTAATGATCCTACTTATGCCTAGATTAGTCATAAAATTTTTCGTACAAAGTTAGTTCATTTCTGAATGAAATAATCACTTTTTATTGATTCTTGGGAAGTTGCTTCAGTTGGACTTATGCCCTTTCTGAAATAATCGATTCAATTAAGATTGGAAGCATGTTGTCGTAGCGCGATATTAGTTGAAACGAAAAAGAAGCTTTTTTTTTTTTTGTGATCGCCACTTTTGGCGACTGAGACTTGATTCTTTGGTATAGCCACTTTCAAAGAAATGATCGCCCGCTGGTGACCGCTAATCTAGAGCTTCACTACAATCTACATCTAATGAGAAGAGACTAATGATTGAAACATTGCTAATCCTGTCTTTGAATTTGCGAACCGTCAGGCAACATTTGCCGAATAAAGACATTTTTGGGAGATCACAATGACCTTCCATCATGGCGCCCCTGAGTGCAACATTTCAATATTCAAGGATAACTCTAAGAGAAATATAAATGGAAGAATTAAATTTATAATAACTGTTAAAAGAAAAAGCTAAAAAGTTTTGGATTTAGACCAATTTCCGAATAACACGTAAGAAAAATTGAATATTTTGAAATTAACAAACAAACTAAAAGAACCAAAATCAGTTGTTTCAAGGTCACTAGAAGCTGCGACATTTATAGACAAGATTTGAAGAATTCCAATGAAATGTAGCAGGAAGAGAAAAGTAAGTGTTTTAGTTTCAGTCCGGCATCAGAAACGAAAAGAAGGTAAATAATTTTTTAAATATTTGAATTCGCATCAATGATTTTGATTGTGAGAGGAAAGTTAAACTTTTTTACTAACATTTTTTCACTAGAAGCGTATAATGAGTAAAATTTTCATTCTCTTACTTCTCCAGTTGCTAGTAGAATAGGTTTTGGCTCTTGGCAATTTTGTATTTCAGCGCTGGGTGCTGTGATCAAATCTCTAACCAAATTCCAAAATAAGCTTGGAGATTTTGTTCCTGTAACAGAAGAAGGAGTGGATATTTGGCGCGATGATAAAGTGTAAACTTAAATGAATCCCTCTTAAAACATGGAGAATTTAAGAAACATGTGACATTTATTCAAAATCATATCAATGAAGATGTTTTTTTTTTAATTGTAAATTAAGTAAGCAACTTTTAAGGGAAACTCATCTATATCTATACTAATAAATTCTTTTTGTGTTGAATAGTTCATTCATTGACGAAGGCTATAGACCATATAAAATCACGCTATGACTAATAGGAGTGAAGCAGCAATAAGAAATGTTACCAAAATGGGAAAATTTATATTACAATATAAAATGCTTGGAACGCAGAATATGCATAGCCTGAAAGTGCGGACTTCGCGATCCAGTGGGCGTAGGTTCGAGTCAGCCCTGAAGTAAATCTCGAGGGTACCTTTCAGAGAAAATCCTAAACGATGCTAAAAATGAATTGTAAAAAAATACAGTCAATTGGCGATCCTTTCATCGATAAGTCGACGAAAAACTTCGACTTATCGAAAATACGACTTACCACTAGTTTCGGTTTGCGACACTTAAATATTGAAAACTATTGAATATTTTAATTAATATGTACATATAACGGACAAAATCACAGATCTTAAAAGGTTTTAAGCCTAATATGCACAGTTTAATCGAAAATAATGAGAGATAAAAAATCAAAGCATTGTTTTGATTTCGATACTGTTGGAACCACTTGAATAGAGCTGATTCTATTATACTTCAGAAAAGGGGCACATCTTCATTCGTTTCAAACTCGCATTCCCAGATTCTATCGCTTTAGACGTTTCTATTTTTCTTCTAATATCATTGACATAGTACTTGCTTAGACATCTTTAATAGTAAAGAAAACTCACTGTGTCTCTCAGAAACGTTTCAGCAAATAATCAAACTCAAGAATGAAGGGGAACGCATCTTAACTTAGGTCAGCCTTTGAATAAAGGTACAATCAGTTGACTTGACAGCTTAAAAGCAAATTCGTAGTCCAGCAATATGTCAAATTTTAAACAGTACAGTACAGCAAAAGAAAGCAAGCTAACTCATTTCCACACGCGTTAACTCCTTTATCGCACATTGGTTCAACAGATGCTCTTCTTGCTTTAGAGGTCTAGTGTGCAGGAATTGCAAGTGAAGGTGAATTAATTTTTCTTTTGTAGTCACTTGCTTCTTTCTTTTTCTTTTCCTTTAGTTCTTTCGAAATAAATTTCGAGTTATCTTGAAAAAAACTTCGAGATAAAGGAAGTTTACTTCGAGATATTGAGAATAATTAGCATGGAATTAAAGACAAAGCGGTCGGGACTTGTTAAAAACTTTGATTTATAGTAATATTCGAGTTATCGCGAATTCACTGTAGATATACGTATTATTGTCTAATTTTTGTTAATAACTAATAATATAAAGCTGAAGAGTTGGAACGTGCTAATCTTAAGGACTTACTGGTTCGAATTGAATTTGTTTTTTTTTTTTTTTTGTTGAATAGTCCATTTATTAAGGAAGGTTATAGGCTATACAACATCACGCTATGACTAATAGGAGTGCAGCAGGAATAAAAAATGTTATGAAAACGAGAAAATTTATATCTATAGGGTCATTCCATAGAAATGTCAACCTCAGAAATTTTTTTTCCACAAAGCCTTAATTGTGACCTATCATTTCATTCAGCATACTTTCTAGTACATAAGTTTGCAAAAATTTCATTCGATGTTTTTCTTCTGGCTCAAAACGTGCGATGTTGTAGAAAAGGCTTAGGATGTGCAAAAAACATGCGTCTACGTTTTCTTGTGTAATGTAAAAATTTTTGCAAATTTTTAAAAGAACTATGTTTATTCTAAATGAATAGATGTTGGCCCAATAAAATTGACTGTTCTTTTTGCATGCATTATAAGTTAAGTCTTTTAATTAGTTTGGTTATTTCACTGAAAATATTTACGTTACGTTAGTCACGAAAATGTACTATTTTCTGCTTAAAAACTAAACCAGATGATTGAACCAAACAGCACTTTTTATTTTCTTACATCTGTGTCATATCTACTTAAAAAGTGCAAAATATTCATTTTAGTATCAGTAGATGTAAAATAATTAGTGTGACTAATGTAACATTTGAGCTGTGACTAACGTAACGGTTTGCATGTGACTAACGTAACATTTTAAAAATGACTGCTAATATTTAAAATTTATTTAATTTAATGTAAATTTTCATGAACAATTTTGAATATGTAGGCATTCTATATTGATTAAAAAAATAAAGGGTGAAAAATACCAGTAATATTACATTGTAGACCTTCTGTTTACTTAGAAAAATACTTTTTTAAAGTCTTTATGAAGATACCTCCAATTTAAAGAATTATTAAAAAAGAATAAAAGTGAGTAAAGCAAAATGAGTACTCTGTTGAATGTGCATTCAACACAAGAATCCAAGCTTAAGAATTAAGATAATAGAAATACAGTCTTAACAAAGAAGAACGTCTCTATCTTTTAGAAAATACATCTCCATCTATTATTAAAATGAAGTAACGGCTGCTCGTTGGAAAACATTTGAAGATGTTACATGATACAGTGACAATAAGCGCTGCTGTCATATATTTCAGAAAATGCAAGAATGATCATTTAGAAATTCAAACATTTATGGTGATATCTGGAATTAAAATGCATTCTGATAAAACGTTCGAATATTTTTTTTTCAATATTACATTTTAATTCAAAAGGATGCACAACACTATTCGTTCGATGAATCAGTAAACCTTAAAAAATAATATGCCATTGAAAAGTACTACGGAGTTTCTTATAACGATAACTAGTATATCAGCAGAATACTAGAATTCAGTGAAACTACCAACTTGAAAAAAATTATTTTTTTAAAAGAGAGATATTTAGGATTTAATTAGACCAAGAATAATGTTATTCAGTTTGGAAAAGCAGTTTTTTTTTTTTATTTTTTTTTATTTATTTTTTTTTTAATTTAATTTTATTTTATTTTATTTTTTTTTTTTATTTTTTTTTTTTTTTTTGCACATTCAAATTGAGTTAATTGAACTGAATCCTTCTATTCAATTTCTTACACTAATATAGAAAAAAAGTAAAGAAAAAACCATAATACAACACAAAGAAGGTTCCTAAAAAGTGTAAAAGTAATATAAGAGCAAGAAATTAACTATAAAAAGTTTTTTATATGCATTCATTGCTTGTTATTCGATGGTTACGTTAGTCACGTTACGTTAGTCACACACAGTTTTTCGGAAAAGTACCATTTAGGGCCAAAAAAAGATTCGTCTGTAACAAATCTGTAGTACGATTTTAAAAATTGATTGTTTACCTCTTACAAATATATCGGCCAACTTTAAATGTCTGCGTAAGTTTCAGAAAAAATTAGCTCGTAACATAAGCATTGGTTCTCAGGGTTGCAAAAATGTTACGTTAGTCACGATGCCTTTTTTGGTGAAAAAACACCTGCTAGCGTTTATTTTGCTTCAAATTCTTGGTAGAAATAAAAAATAGTCACCATGTAAATTTTAGATCTGCATATTAAACCAAAACACATTTATTTTTACTCCCGGTGTAAGTAAAAAGAGTTTGAAAATCAGCTGCGAATGTTACGTTAGTCACTATGGAATGACCCTATACTAATATTGTAAAGCTGAAGAGTTAGTTTGTCTGAACGCGCTAATCTCAAGAACTACTGGTTCGAATTGACAAATTCTTATTGTGTTGAATAGTCCATTTATTGAGGAAGGCTATAGGCTATTTTTGTTGAAACCAGATTGACCGAAATTTTTGTAATTGCAAATTAAATGTTTAATTAATTGTTTAGTTCTATGAATTCCTAATAGACGGCGGAGTAGGTTTAGTTCCATGAATTCCTAATAGATGGCGGGGTAACTTAACTCTTCGAGTGGGCGCTGGCCGACTGCTGATAGCTGCGAGGAACCATCCCCTACGCTGTTGTGATCAGCGAACATATTTTTGAATGCGGTTTTTTTTTTCGATGTTCAAGTACATAATTTGATTTTGTAGGATTTTTCTATTGGGTTTTGTTTTCCTTATTGCTTCAACGTTTGTTTTTGTTCTTATTGTTGATGATAATTACTTATCTAAGTAAATAATTCGATTTGTTGTATTATTCAATTGTGATTGTCCTTCATAACGTTATTATAGCATTGTTTATTTGCCGAAACACTTTAAATTGCAGAGAAAAAAACCCGCTTCATTCGCTGAAGGGTAGGGTTACGGTAGCGTGGTTGCTTGACACGTTAAGCAATGAACTACGTAGTTGAAGGATTATTTTGAGTTTTAAAGCTACTGTTAATATTTTTATGTGTTTTGGTGAATAATTTTAAATTCCAAAGAGACTTTAATAGGTCTTTTGAAAAGGTGTGTACGCATTTTAGCTGAAGAGAAATTATCAATTCACATCAGAAGGGGGGGGGGGGGCGTGGATTTTTTTTTTCAACGGACTTTCTTTAACTTCTTAGCAGGGGCATCGCCGTGCGAGTACTGCTAGTAAAATATACTCTTGTTCAACTGCTGAGTGTAATGGAAGATATGCGTCAGCTGAGAAACTTTCAAGAACTTTAATGAAAAAGTTTTCGATCCTATTTTGACGAAAACAAATCTGCACCTCTGAGACAGATTGACGTAAGTCCAAAAATTGCGATTTTCTGTTTAATAGTAAATTGCATGTAGAATCCCGTTCCGCATCGAGTCACATAAACGTAAATTTTAAAGAAAAAAGATCCTTTTCAATTTTTTTCAAAAGTTAAAAGAGTGCGTGTCCCATCCTTTGAATGCGCCAGAAAAAAGTTTTTTCCTCTCTCCTGTAAAGTTACCGTAATGTGACTTAAGTCCTTCTGGCTCTGAGGTAGAAAAATATCGTCCAACAACTAAACTAAAATTTCCTAAATCTACGAGCTCGTACTACGATTGGCGTCAAATAAGATGCGGAGTTAAGATATTAAAAGTTTCATGCGAAGAAAAGTTTTAGTGAAAAATACAGAAATGTATCTTTTATACTGGCTCTTGATCCCATGTCCCTGTATTCTCATCTAGAGAAATCGTCTACATAAGAAAACAATATTAACACAAAAAACATAAACAACAAAAACCTACGGCCCCTATATCCAGTCTCAAAATTCTAATGCATCGAGTAGGAACCGTATATACAGTAAATGAGATGGGAACGTATTGTCCTCTCAGGCACTCAACGATCGCTTGACCGTTAGCTCGGACTTAGTAAACTATTCTTTATTTTATGCCCTGATGAAGAGGCTTATTTCTGATAGCCTCGAAACAGCTGTCTGCTAAGATTTTAACTCAATTGCTTTTATTTGTACTGGCATCCACGTTGTCGCTTCGTTCGAAGTTTGTCAACTGTTTTTGTACATAAGTAACGATCATGACATGTTGTCAAAGTATTAAATAATAATAATAATAAAACGAATATATATTTATCCATTTCATTGCTTTAAAAAAATATATTATACTGTGCTGCGTACACGTTACAAAAGCTTGTACAGTTTGAAAAAGAAAAAAAAAATTTTTTTAATTGTTTTTATTACTATTTTAAAGATTAATGAGCATCAACTCACGTACATATTACAACACAAATTTAACTATTCACTTTATAGGAGAGAGAGAGACCTGGCTTAATTTGCACGGCACACAGTGGAGTATTTGACTGAAAATCCTGGCCAAAACTAGTTTGAAATTTTCACCCTTCTGAAGGCGACATCCTTGTGTGCGTTTGTGCGCTGTACGGCGAAGCTATCCCACTTATAGACATGAAACTTGGTATACAAGTTGTCTGAAATGTCTAATGTTACAATTTGAAACTCGATTTTTAAAATTTGAATTAGAAAATGAAATATTTAATATTTTATCCACGGTTTAGACTTTTGCATGTTTACGATCGTAAAAACGATCCTAGTAAACGTAGAAAAAAACCCAATGCATCACTAGATAGGAAAAATAATTTTCTTCAAGATTACGGTTTGTTTGAAGTTCTAACGTAATTAACCGAATTTCTAAGAATTTACAAAGGGAGGTCACTTTTTCGACTTTTTTCAATTATTCAATCCATGTAAACTAAAATTCTTGCATCCAATATTCTAATAATGTTATGGCTCTGAAACTTTTTAAGGAAATAATATAAACACCTTACCTTCATTTACAGCGAAAACGGTGAAGTTATGTTCTTTCACTGATTTATAATGAATTTTTTTTCAATGAGTTGAAATAAAAATTTTCAATAATTTTCACTCGATCCGAAATGAATGCCACGGTTGGCTCTTTGCCAATAATGCTTAGACAAGTGATAAGTAAACATGTTCGATGCGAATTGCTGTTTTCCTTTGAAGATATGTAATTAAGTGCACTGTTCGAGGGGGGAAAAGAGCAAAAAGCGGTTAAAAAAATCCTAGTATTCTGTACAAAACACTAATTTGAAACCAAAAAAATAATCAATTTTATTCTTTTCGTTTGGTTTCAATTATTAAAACCCTGAGTTAATCATGCACAAAAAGAATTAAAGACAAGGGTTTCGGGGTTACAAAGAACCTTTTTTCTATTGGAAAAAAATAAATAAATAAATGAACTAGGATATTATTACTGTAAAAACACTCGAAAATGGATATTCAAAAGCTCTTTGTTTTTGAATTGTATATATTGTACTCGTACCTTGGGTCGATCCTTAGTTTTACATCGTGTGATGTGTCCCGCTAAAAATTGTACAAACAAATTTGGAACTAAAATTTTATGTAACTTTAATTTCACAATGAGTAGGTAAAATTTCTTAAATATGGATAGCTCGCTAGCGTAGGAACGTTAGGAGACAATTACAATTGTCTCCTAACGCTAGCAAGTGTGTGTGTGGGGGGGGGATTTCCCCCCTTTTGCTACGTATAACGGGGAAAGACCCCCTCCCCCGGCACATTATTTGCAGCAATGATCTGAAAAAAATATAAATATTTATTTATTTTATCTAAAATCTATCTCAATTTTAAGGAAGAGCAAATTTTCTTAGCGAGATCACAAAATAATTTAATTTATTAACTCATTAACGTACATGAGAAAATTAACATAACTGAACGCAAACACATGTTTTAGGGGTGCAGTGAATCTCTTTAGCGATGCATAAAGGTAAGCGTTTTCGAAATTAATTGGATGATTCTCATTCCATAACTTACATCTTTACACATTGGTGAAGTGGTTTCTCATAACCATGAAACTCGTGTCTGAAATTTTATTGTTGTTTGTGCGCTCAAATATGTCGATCTTTTCATTCAGTAGTACTTATGATAACTTTTTTGCAAATTTATTAAATCTTTGTAGGTAAATTCAGTTTAAAATCATGATTTGTCACAAAAAGATCGGATTATGCACTTAAAAAAAAAAAATCATTTTAAAAAAGGGCAGTTGTAGGCGGAAGATTTTTTTGCTGAAATTAGCACTAGAGACTTTGCCAAATACGATGCAACTTTCAAAACAGCCCGACCAAGCCCGACACCCATTTAAAAAGCTTTCTCTAGTTATAAATTAAGGCGAAAAGCCTTTAAAAATCTCACGTACCAAGTTTTCTTTATTTTTTTCACTAAAAGAAAATAAAAATATTTACTTTGATTTATAATTAGCACTAAGCCCTGACATTTCTTTATACCGTAAAATTGGTTTGGTTCAATTCCATTCCTTTAGAAAGCCACAAAAAAATCTACATTGAAACGTAATAATTTAGCTGAAACGTAACAAAAAAGCGAAAATTCTTATAGAAATCTCATCTTTCACTGAGGCTATGAGCAATTGTATGTGACTCAAGTTTCCAAAACAGGTGCCGATCGATGCACCAGTTAGTCAACTATCATGGAATAAATTTTCATAAAAATCGGGTAAATTTTTAATTTTGGACTTTTGGCCAGGATTTTCAGTCAAATACTCCACTGTGCGGCAGCTCAGCTCCCACACTTTTCAATTTTATGTGAATTTTCTTGTAATCGGTGTCATTCAGGATATTTACAGATTAAGATAAGTTCTGAAAAACATGGGGCTCTCAATCTTCTTTTCTCAGGAATCTTGCCCCCTCACATGTCAGAGTTAAAAATTAGCGATTAACAAAGGATTTCTACTGAGCGGTGTGATTTATTTCTCGAGAACAAAAACTAAAATTTCAAATAAGTAGACTTTTCTCATGTTATTTCAGAAGGATGGAATTGAGAGAGTGAGTCTACTGTGGTCATCTGTCCCGAATTTAGACGTCAAATTGTATTTTTTGAGGTTATTTGATCAGTAAAGTTAAAATCCAATTATAATATAGCCTAATTTTATTTTAAAAAGGAAAACGATTAGGTTTTGCTTCGCCTCCCCCCTAATCCCTCACACTCCTTTTTGATCGCAGCAGCCGCCTATGAGTTCCTCTGTAAATTCTTATTTCTTTTGCGTCTGTGCAATATTTTCTTCAATGCTAAACAAACAAGGGAGACATTTTTAGTTCATACTAAAGTTTGCAGTTACGCAAAGCAGAACTGCGAGTAATTTTAAATTTCAGATTACAGTAATGCATTATACTGCCAGAAAAGATCAAAAGAAAGGTTACCTTGCTTAAAATCAAATCCTCCAGGGCCGTCTGTAGTTCCAGCTCCGAAACTGTAGCCCATTGATGGCTTGCAGGTAGTTGCCTAAGTGAATCAAGGTGGCAAGAGAGAGTAAATGAAAGTTCCTCAAAGATGGTAAAAGAGAAAAAAAAAGCTTTGTTTCTTCACCAAAATATTCGTAACGCAGGTTCTGTTACCACTATATTTAGTACAAAATATGATGTTTGAAGTTACTGAAATTTGGAATTTGAAGCACTGTGCAACTGAGCAACTGCAATTTTACCTCGGGAAACAGATATTTATGAAGATTTTTTATTGACAAGATCAACTTTCCGAAGTTCTTAGCCAAAAGGGATGTTTGCAAATGTTACAACAAGAAATTTAACTGAATAGAGTTAAACCAAAAATATAATTTCAACCTCAATTGTATATTTGTACCTCAATTCAGAAGAAATTTAAATGTAAAAGAAACTATAAAAACTCTAAAAAATGTTATTTATATAATTTTTGCTTCGATGCCTTACTTGTATTATACAAAAGTTGTAATAAGTGGAGATATATCGCAAAAATAAAATTCGTTTTTGAAGCATAGCTCCGTTTTATTCTAATGAATAAAATATACTTTGCATTCAGCAATACGTGTGTACAGTTTTTGTTCCAAATTCACGTTTTATCAATTATATCGTTAAGGTCGGAATTCTTTGCGGTACGCAATTTTCTAAATTTATTAATAGCAATTTTTTTAAAGTTTTGATAAGTTATGCAAAAAAAGACTTTCCTCCCAAACGATTAATATGCATCCGTTTTTTGTAAATTTATGCTAAAATTAAAAGAAAAAAAGCGTTGTAGGTATAAAAAAAAGACTATGACATAGTTTACTTACATTTTTAGAATTGTCTAATTTTACGTTTACATTCGACATGTCGACATATTGATGAGCGAAGCCGACTGGTCCATTAACAGGAGTATTCGCAGTGTCAAACAATTCCTGAAAAAGAAAATTTAATCAGAACGAAAATAAGAATGTTTTGTATATTACCGAAAAAAAAATCGATTTTGAAATACTCTTGTGAAGACAAATTCTCAGCAATCGTAACTATAACTCGCCATTAAAAAAGATTTATGTATTGTGACTATAACAGACATGAATATTAAAATGGTGAATTGAAAGTTCAGTTCAAAATTGTTGGCCCTCGGCCTTTGGACGATTCCTCCTAAGCTAAGCATGTGTTGCTTTAATCGAGCATTAGTGAAGCGAGTTTTTCTTACGAAGCGTCGTTATTTGTTTACAATGATAAACAAATTTGAAAAGAAAACTGACGCCAAATGTCTTAATAAGAAACACACTTGGAAATCTTGATTTCATTTTCGCGTTTACAGCTCTTTTCGTTTCCAAAGAATTCGATGTTATATACATCCTATAAATCTAGTTAGGGAAGACCGGGGTAGTAAAAGTAAGAGACGCAGTCAAAAAATCACAAAAAAAATTCTTAGACAACTTTAAAAAATATGTAATATAAAGTACCATATGTATACTTTACTACAATACTTATTTAAAAGTTTATAACATCCTTATATATTATTTCTGCAGCCTGTTTTTTGTTCCTACGCGAGATCTTCCTTAGTTCGTGATCGATTTTTTTATTTGCACTTCATTTTAAAGCTTATCGTGCAGGCTAATGACGAAAAACACACCCACGGTCTAAATTTTTTTTTCTGTCAAAAAAAAAAAAAAAAAAAAAAAAAAAAAAACCCTGTTTTAAAGCAACGGACTGAGGTTTTCGGTTAAATTTATAAGTTTAACTTACGCTGTGTGACCGACAGAGCTGAATAGCTCTATCGGCAGAGCGTTCGACTGGTAACCAGAAGAACGAGTGTTCGGGCCCAGCCAGTACGATCCTGCATCAAAATATTAGACAAATGTCAAACATTATATGAACACTTCAAAACAATGAATAACACAAGTGAGGTAATAATATATACGAGATGGAAACGCTCCTTGCTTTTACGAAAACTTGATGCAACCTGTAGCTAAATTAATTCTTACTTGTAAGGTTTATTTTATTTTTTTAAAGCTCTGACTAAGGTCAGAAAACTAAAGCATAATGTAAGCGAAAATATAAGTAGCAGGTTTAAGATTTCAGACTACAATGGACTAATTTTTTGTTTAGAAAAAAAAATCGTATACTGAAATGTAGATTCTTCTAATGAAAATTTTTGACCCTTTGTACAAATAAAAAAAATACTACCCCAAATTGAAATTACGCTTTTCATTTATTAGAATACGAAGTAAAACATAAAAATTACTAACTACTTGATGGGTAAAATATAATTTTTTGTCTTCTTTCCGCAAAAAACAAATAACCAGTCATATTTTTAATACATTCGAAAAGCTATTCTTAAAAAACGAACTTAGTTCAACTGATTTTGTATTTTAACCGTTCGGTTTAACGATGAACACGTGCTGCCATCTAAGCCATAACGGTTCAAGCAGCCTGCGATAACAAATTGTATAAATTTCAAGAATAAAAACACTTCTCTTCAATATCTTTTCTTATATATTATTCCTGTGAATTATTTTTCTGCCGGTATGCGAGATCTTTCTTATTTCTTGAAGAAATTCCACCCTTCATTTTAAAGTTTACCGGGCCGGCTTATGACGCAAAATAGACTTACGGTCTAAAAATCTATTTTTTAGAAACGCCCCTTGCTGTTGCAAAACCTTGATGCAGCCTGTAGTTCTTACGCAGATTTTTCTTAAACGAAATTCTAGTACAATTTAAAAAAATTTTGCGTCGCTTTCGTCGAAAAAAAATTACAGTTCACCTTTTTTTTTTATTATTTTATTATTATTTTTTTTTTTAAATAAAGCTTAAAAACACTAGACTTAGTTGTTCGGTTAAATTTTTAAGTTTTTTTTTCGGAACAGCTGACTGGTTCGAAGCTGTTCGACTGGTTCGGTCAAAAACTAGCTAAACCACAGTTAGGGCCCTGCATGGGATGTCCGACATAATAGCTAATTTAGATTAATATTACGCATAGCATGTACTCATAGCATACCGCAGATAACACACGTAAAGCAATAAAAACAACTGTATTTGTAGAATAATATCACTTTAATAAGAAAATATGCAGTGAAAAGTTCATAGAAGCAAATAATCCAAATTTTGCATAAATTACAGTTTTTGAAGCATCGAATAAATATTTGCCGCAAAATAATAATGATAAGAAGAATAATAACGTGTTCGCCAGCTCTCATAATTTCTTCTTCAGCTTCTCATAATTTTTAGAAATAATGTTCATATAAATATGGTATGGTAAAAATATCACTTTTAGACATTCTTTACAAAAGGTTTTGTAGTTTTATGTAATTACTTTTGATGACAATTAAAAATTCTTATAAGTACAAGAAATTGAAAATTCGTTGGGGGAAACATTTTACGTGAATCAGTAGATGCATACATAATTCTTGTTTAACGCCTAATTTGGTTAAATTGCTAAGTGCGGCCTGAAATTATACACATGTACTATAATACTAAAATGCTCAAAAGCACACATCATTGTAATTCTATTTTTAAATACTGTAAATGCGCGATAAATATCACCAAATCCATACTTAATTAGAAATACTGCTTCAGAGCTCCCTGTAAATGTTGTTTTTCCGAACTGGTACCTTTGCGGCAGTGAAATTTCCCGGAAATTTTCTACTTTGGAAATCGTTTCTCAAACTGTTCCCCCGAGCCGTTTCACTTCCTTCTTTTTTGAAAACCAAGATACTTTATCGCCCTCTTTTGTGTTTTAAACCTCTTGTAGCCATCTAAAATAAATTTAAGCTTGTTAAAGCTCATTTTCCAACAAAGAAGTTAAGTTTTCCGTCAGCGCTCGTTTGAGAGATTTCATTTTACCTTTGTCTAGTGTAATAAGTAGAAATTAGTTAAATGTTGCTCATTTGGGAGAGTATATTCTAACCAACGCCCCCGCAATAATAAATGTATACCGCTATCTCGATTTTAACAGAGCAAAAACGAACTTTAATGTACCGTTAATATTGCCATCTATCAGAGATATTAGAAATTAATAGCGGCGAATTTATTGATTGTTTATTAGAGAATGGGGTTGTTTCCTGCAGTCAAAAGTACTACATTCAGTCACTGAAGTTGATAGAATAAGCAAAATAATAATAATAATAATAATAATAACATAGGGCGAGGAAAAACTTTCATTTTCCCAACGCTTGATTTTTAAAATACGGCGCTGTCTTTATGACGTCAAAAGTGATACACCTTGTCGCGCTATTCCACTGGCACGCTGAATGCTTACGCTTCCTGTCTACCGCGTTTCCAGATTATAATAATTCAAAAGCGAATTAAACATTGCACTCTGAGCTTGCTAACAACCATATCGTTGCCAGTATGTGTGAGTAAAGAAGCGAATCAAATACTGCGTAATGGTATCACTGAATGTCATTTCATCACTTGTGATGTCATGTGCAGAAGCGTAAAAAATAAAATTGAATCTGCGCACCGATTACCAATAATTTTTTTTTTAATATTAAACTTTGCGAAATTATTTTAAAAACGGTCAAATCCTATATTTTTAAGCATGCTCTTTCAGAAAAAAAAATACTTTTAAAATTTCGGAAACGACCCCATTATAGTAACCAATTAACAATCTAATTTTAATTATTTGGATACCATCGCCATAGTATTATCGTCGTTGGAAGGTCGCTGAGTGGCGCTATCCACCTTACTATTACCATACAATCGGCAGTTCACTTTTTGAGACATTTGCGTCGACATCTATTAGCATTAAGGGAGTGTCGATTCTAACCTAACATGCTTGTTGGCGCAAACTTTTCCCCGTCGCGCGTCGTCTGCACAATTTAAACATATTTATTTTTTCTATATTTGATTAAAAATAAAGGTAAGAAAAGGAATTAGTAGGAATGGGGACGTTGTAAAAGATGTTCAGAACGAGTTAAAATACTGTATGTAACCAGACTCATTTTTTAAGTTAAAAATATTTTAACACGTTTTATACTTTATATTATTCTGAGTACCAAAATATAAAAATCACAAGCTTCACTTTTATCAATTTTTTAAAGTCTAAATTAACAAATTTCAAAATGTGATATCCTGACATATCGAGATCAGGTGGTCAAAAGCTTGAATGAATTTTGTTCAAAAAAAAAAAAAAAGTTCAAAATTTTTAACAAATATTTGATTGTGTAGGTACTGTTAGTGTACAGAAGTTATGCATCGTGCAAAAAAATAAAGAGATTTATTGAGACATATCAGGTTACGAAATTAAAAAAGAAAACTTTACAAAGAAAAAAATTGAGGTCAGTCATTCTTCATTGACATTTTTGTATCGTATTAATTACTAATATTATGAAGTGTTCAGAGCTAGTATTTTAAAATTAAGAAAAAAAACTGAGCTTTTATTTTTTTTAAGCCAAATATCTTCAAAATTTAAAAGAAATCTCTGCGGCTTATTATGCAAGTGTATAGTCTATAATGACCTGAGTACATACATCTGTAGTCCAGTTATTACCGGTGGGAAGTAAATGGTGCATCGTTCTTTCACCATTAACGATAATAAGTTAATCTTTCTTAGGCACTAAAAACTGTATTTGTTCATCGCTAGCACATTCCAAACAAATAAATGAATAAATGTGTAAATAAATAAATGCATTCATCTTAAATAAATAGACTTCTTGTCAAACATCCGCTTTTAATACGCGTTTAGATAAAATATAGATATATGCATGTATACACACACATTCAGAGATCCCCCAGCGTTAACCGGCAATTCTTTTATTATATTACTTACTAGTGATACCCGCACGGCTTTGCCCGTAGTAGAAAATTAAAAGGTCATTTGGTTCGCCTATATATTTACAAATAATGGATGATGATTTTCTCGTCAATTTGCTATGTTCATTTGCTTGCCCATGTTACGGTTCCACGTTATGATAATTTGGTAATTTATTCGTCCACGTTGTGATAATTTGCTCGGTAAAATTTTTTTAAAAATTGGAATGGAAAAAGAACAAAATCGAATTTTCGAAAAATCGCTTCGAGGTGCACACCCTCATGCTACATACTAACTTTGTGCCAAATTTCATGAAAATCGGCCGAACGATTTAGGCGCTATGCGCGTCACAGGCATCCTACAAACATCCTACAGACATCCAGACATCCTCCGGACAGAGAGACTTTCAGCTTTATTATTAGTAAAGAAGATAAAGATAAAGATTCTTTCCCATTTTATTAAATGTCTGTGAAAAATGGGCTTAAAATTGGAATAGAAAAAGAACAAAATCGAATTTTCGAAAAATCGCTTCGAGGTGCACACCTTCATGCTACAAACTAACTTCGTGCCAAATTTCATGAAAATCGGCCGAATGGTCTAGGCGCTATGCGCGTCACAGGCATCCTACAAACATCCTACAGACATCCAGACATCCTCCGGACAGAGAGACTTTCAGCTTTATTATTAGTAAAGAAGAAGATATGTGTTTGAATAAAACTAAGAATAAGACATACCACAGCCTTTTCATATTGCTTGAGCCCAATTATTCTTGTGCTGTCAAACATGTCTTTTCCAGGGCCAAAAGCAATGCATTTTTCGTTCTAGAGGGGAAAAAAAAGAAAGAAGTATCCGTTTTTACTTTAAACATTTCTGGCATGCATGATCTATGATAAAAATTTAAGTTTTAGGGAAAAAGTTAAAACTTTAAATCTCTCAAATATATTCAGCTATGTATAATCATCAAAATTTTTATAACTTTTGTTAACAAACTATGAAAGAAGTAGTACTCGAACCTCTGTTTCTGGTTTCAATCGATGTTGAAAAATGGTTCTTTTTTGCATCAAATCGAAGTTAATAATTTCAAGTCGTTATTTGTCTCGAAGCCATCTTTGGCGAATGTTGGCGACGTAGACCTCTAATTCGCATTTAGAAATTCTTGGTGATGTTATTATTTATGTATTACTTTCGATGGCATTATTTTTACGAATGAACTCAATTTTATACATTGTAAATAAATATACTTAGATGAGCGAAGAAGAAACTTATGCGGTGTATTATACTCAGAGTACTAAGATATTTGATATATTAGTACTCAGATATTTGAAAAATAATAATAATAATAATAACAAATTATATTTAAGTCGAAAAGGACATTCTTAAATTAATGTTAGATGTGGTTACATTTCACATGTTACGAAAGCAAGCGTTTTATTTTAACTAATCAAAGCACGAAATGCATTTTATATAAGCTTTATGCACTGATACTGTTGTCTTGAGAGAAAAATGATTTTGCTTGATGATGTTTAAAAAAAATACCTGTCCATCACAAGTACTACTGTGAGAATCGCAGGGCAGTCCTGTATCTATGCACTTAGGTCCCTTTGTGTTAGGCGACACATCTCCTTCGTTTGCTTGAGCAAAGGCCGCCACAAATGGGCCCTAGAAACAAAATATAGAAGATAACCTTAAAAAGTAAATAAATAAATAAATTAAAAAAAATTAAAAAAATCACAGTGCCAAGGAAAGAATAGAGCAACAATTGAGAAGGAAAGTTATATAAATTTTATTTTACTCATTATTAGAAGCTAGTATGAGAATGTATTTCAAGCCCGGCAGTAACTGCAAGAAATTTAAAAATATTTTCGGAGACATTAGCATTTTCAATGAATTTATTTGTAAATACGTATAGTTCTTTTCCAATTCACTATTTCCCAAATTGCCTCATATCATTCAATGTACATTAAAAGATCTATTTTTGAAGTTTGGGGTTTGTAATTTCATATTTTTTCAAATGTTATTTATTGGCAAAAACAAGCTTTTTTTTTAAATACAACACTGCTTAAATTTCAGTATTTTAGAATTTTAGATCTAGTTCTCATGCACAACTCTAAATAAAACAGATACTGTTTTGTCTAAATAATTTCGTTCAAAAATGGATTTATTATTTACGGCTGAGTTGTAGTTGACGAGAATGCGGGGTGACGTCGTGGCACTAAATGTTTGTTTGTTTGTTTGTTTTTTAAATCATTGCTAATGCAATTTAAATTGGTTCTAAACCACCTTTTCTTCTGGCGAGTCCTCCCAAACCCCCAAGGGGAGCTCCCCTAACGTTTGTTTTCAACTACAGCACTGGATTACGGCAACATTGTTTTTAAATTACTCTATTTAAAAAACAAAATAATTTTTAAGTAGAGAGACACTAGTTTATATGAAATGGATAGTTGAGGCTCTTGAGTCAAACAGCAAACAAGCAATAACAAAACATCTCGATGCTTACTTACTTTCCCCACGAGAGCGTTCTTATTCATCCTTTTCTCGAATAACAAAGAGGCATAGCCCTTATTGTCGCTGCTGATCAAATCGTTGGTGTTGTTCATGCTCGTACAATGAACAGCAAACCAGCTATAACAGAGAGAATGATGTAAAGTAATAGACAGGGGTAAAAAAGATCAAGATTGGGAAAATTTTCTGGTAGCCAGTGGTGAGCAGAAACAAATTTATTAGTCGCCATTTCTTTTTCACTAATCGCCAATTTTTTTGTAAAAAAAAAAAAAAAAAACGAGCTGATGTGTGCATCACATGACTTCCTTTTACCCCAATTTAATGTCATTTCTCCATTACTGGCAATTTTAATGTGATTCAATAGTTTACTCACTAAATATCACCAACAGTGGCCAAATTGAAATCAGATTTTAAAAAAACGCCAAGTTGGTGACAAAACTTGTCGACCAAAAGACTGGCGATATATCGCCAAGTGTCCGCCAAATTATAACACCACTTTAGTTTACATCGAAATTAACAATGATTTCCCCCAAAAAAGGGGCAAAAGACTCCTTCAGAAACACCCGAATGCAACCAAAAAGGGAGGTGCACAACTAGATCCCACTAGAAGTCTATGTACCAAATTTCAACTTCCTAGGATTTACCATTCTTGAGTTATGCGACACATATACGCACATACATACGTACATACGGACGTCACGAGAAAAGTCGTTGTAATTTACTCGGAGAATGTCAAGATGGATATTTCGGGTGTCTATACGTTCTTAGGCACTTATCCGCGTGTGATTGGGTTGAAAAAAAAAAAAAAAAAACTCAACATTCATTCAGGGGTGAGCAAAATGGAAATTAAGGACGAATTTCGAGTGAAAATTTTTTCGCGATTACAATTGTACTTCCTTTTTTGTAAAAGGAAGTAAAGAAGTGCTGTTGAAATAAATGTCGATCTCCCAAAGAATCTAATTGCTTATCCTACAAAAAAGTAACCAAACAATAAATAAGCTTTTAAGTTGCTACTATAAACTATCAGTTTAAATGAAGGTTAATATAACTGATTAATAGCATTTATAGTAATTAAATTATATAATCAGGTATTAACAAAAAAATATAAAGTGGTGCGTAGTTGACCCACGAGCATGTTCAAAGAAAATTTCCTGTGCGTTTTTCAGAGTTGCAAGGAATCGATTCTTCAGAAAATGGGACAAAGAACACTCATTTTAAATACTTTAAAAATACTTTTTGTCACATGATCTCTTTTACATTCTTGTCATTCTGATGATGATGATGGTGACTTATTCCTCCTATCTAGCCGCAGGCTAGATCAGGTCCATGAGCCAAAAGGGTCTTCAAAAAATAGTACACCAGAAGAGGACTGCAGTAAATGTCCTCTTTGCCCAGTCCCGCACAGTGCAAAAGATGATCTTAAGATGCCTGCACTAATCTACATGTAGTACAGGTCTCAAAAACTTTCTCACCTAAATAAAAGGAAGAACATTTGATGTGCCCACTTACAAGTCTGGAGATTGTTGTTTGGCCGACTCTCTCCAAACTCTTGTCATTCTAACACTACCAATTATCCGACAGTAAATTGATCGAAACATCAAAAATAGATTTTTAGCTATCTTTCGAGGTTTAATGTACCGTACTTACTTGATCATGCCTATTGGTTTATTATTGATGTCCGTAAACTTAAGAAGAGTCATTTTCGTGTCCACGTTTGAAGTGTACCTGGGGAATAAAATGCAAAATTAATAATATGTTATTTTAATTGATATTTTAATGAATATATTTGAATGAAAAATATAAGCTCATTTTGTATTGAAAAAAATTAGAACCTGATATATATGGAAAGTGATAGGATTACATTTAATACAATTATATTTAAAAAAAAAAAAAATATCAATTCTTCGCGAAAGACGTGTTGTTTTTATTTATTTATTATTTATTTATTTATTTATTTATTTATTTATTGAGAGAAGGTTACGACAAGTAACATTTTACGTAGAATCCATGGATAATAATTCATACAGAGAGATAAAATCGAGACGTAGTCCATGAGGCACAAGCCAATTAGGTTCATTCGTGTCATTTCTATTCTGTTAAAGAAACAGTATATCGCCAGCAAATCTCCAATGAAAAGATGCAGCATTGAGAACCCACTACTGCAACTGGACATGAACACTACAGGAATCTTCGGTGTCAATCTTAAACGTTATTATTATTTTTTTTTGAGGGGGGGGGGGGCAGGGTATTGACCTAGAAAACTAAATTCTTTTATATTTACTGCGGATTCTTATATCCCTAGACTGCAGTTTCGTCCTTTTTACGGACTATCAGGTTTGAATAGTTAATCACCGAGCTGGAGGCAAATATACTGTCATTGAAGCTGAGATCATCAACAAACTGGTAACTAAAGTTAATTTAGCATACAAGCGAGAGTCTACAAGCAATGATGCGGTTCAACTCGTAGTTGAAGGAAAAATCTTAGGTTATAAGGAGTAAATTACCAAATTAAATAAACTTAAACCGCTAAACTTGGTAACTTACTAGTACTTATTACCAAAACTTTTAATTTCATTTTAGAGTTGAACTGCATCATTGCTTGTGGACTCTCGCTAGTGTGCTAAACTAACTGTAGATACCAGATTGTTGGTAATCTGAGCTTCAACAGTTATTGACTATTTCAGACTGATGAGGCCATAACAAGGACAAAACTGCAGTCTGTGGACGTTATAACCGGGCTATCGATATTTTACTTGTAGATAAGTAATAGTTTTAATTTTCAGCGGCATTAGTTTTAATTCACTAATTTTCGTTTGGAAGATTCCTCGGATCTGTTGTTCTGGAATTAGGACCTGGTGTTTTGTCAAATCATAGGAGCGCGAAATAAAATGCAGGTGGCTACTTACTGAGCACGTTCTTCCGGTGGGTTGTTGAGGTAGGAAGTAGGACTTCTGTTGATACTAGCATTGTGAAGATCTCCTTCATTGTAGAAGATATATCCGGGTTGCATGTTCTCGTGCGCCATATCTATACTCTGCCAAAAACAGTAAAAAGGATTGAATAAAAAATGATGTGATAGAATTCGTGACGTCTCTTCCGAAAACATTAGATTCACGGAGAAATAAATGAATTCCTTTGGGCTAAGAAATAAAAATATAAGCAACAACGGTAAAATGACACAAATTTGCAAAGTGTTGCAGATACGTTTTTCGGACAAGCCTGAGATTTAGGGAGGTGAGAAGGGATTAATTATCACTCCCCCTCCCCTTGACCTAGCTTTGAGAACTCAATGTATTTTCATACCTGTGAGCGTGTTTTCTGCTTGTTTGTTTGTTTGTTTTTTCGAAATAATATGGGCTGAGTTTTTATACCCTTTGACCCATCCCCCCCACTTGAAAAAATTTGAAATGACGGGAATGCTTTTGGGGTGAAAAGTCTATGTATTTTCACATATGTTTGCGTGTTTTTTGAGCAATCACGATTGCTTATCGCTTTCATTTGACTGTTTTGATGTTCCTATGATTTTATTCCCTCCCCCCCCCCCCCCCAAAATTTGCAGCACCAGGGTCGACCGGCTCCTCACGATGCTGCTCCTAATCCCTAAAATCGTCTCCAGGTTGCATCCATATCTTACACACACGCGCATACATACACAACTACACACACACACAAACACATACACAGAAACACACACACATCTACACACACATACACACACGCATACATACTACAGACACTTACACATACACACACACATTCATGCCTGCACACAGGCACAAACACATATGCCTACACACATACACATACCCTGCCCCCACGCACATAAACACTCATACACACAACTACCCACACACTCATGCCTGCACACAGACACAAACACACATGCCTACACACATACACATACTCCCTACACACAAACACACGTACCCCCCTCCCCCACACACAAACACACACGCCTACATACACACACACTCGTGATTGCGAAAAAACATAATTTGAATTCAAGATGACAAAATTCAAATTAATTTTTCTTTCTTTTTTCTTTTTTTTTGTTTATTGTTTTTTTTTTTCGAAATAATATGGACTGAGTTTTTATACCCTTTGACCCCCACCCTTGGAAAAATTTGAAATTACGGGCCAGCTTTCGGGGATAAAAGAATCTGCTTTTTGAACGTAAAAAAAATTAAAACAATGTGAGCTTATGGATGTAAAGACATTGCACAAAAACTAAATTCGGTAGAAAGACAATCATTAAATGTGTAAGACGATATTCGGTCGAAAACTGGAATAAATAGATCAGAAGTTATTCTCGTGAGTAAAGGTAGGTTGGCCAAAGGTGACTAGTGTTTCTGATGTAACCCTCCGCCCCTCCCCAAACCCCCACAAAAATAAATTTATTATATTTTTCATTCGAGTAGGTGGTACTGAATTGTAAATCACGTATCTACAGTGCCTGCGGCGATGTTTAAAGAAACCACCTTGATCGACTGCTATTCTATGCAATGATTACTCTTTAGAGGAGGAGTTCTCCAAATTTCCAGGTAAGATTAAATTTTACTTTACATATGTTTAAATTCTTGGCACTTTGAGTTATGATACGCTTTCTGAAAGATTAGTTCTCTCTCTTTAACCACATTAACTTTAATTCTAACAAATTTAAGATATTAATAGTTCAACGTCGTGCAAATTGTGTTCATATGCATGTTCCTAAGAATTAATGTAGTAGGGTAATTTAATCTCCAATGCACATTGCTCTGCTAACAAATTTAAAAAAAAAAAAAATTCCAAATCAAGTGAAGCCACCATGGCGGCACTGAAAAAAATGTTTATTGTAATTTCTTACCCTTCTAATTCGCAACTCAAATAAAATATTGGGGGCGCTGCAGCCACTGTCTAATGGCGGATGAAAAAGGTAAAACAAACAACTGCCGTAACTTATAACTTGCTTTGAAACTTAATGAATGAGAGTAATTTTTCATCGTGTTTGTGAGAAGCTTTCTTTTCTATTCCTCTGAAATTACATTACACAATAAACTGTCTGAAGCTCTGAAGCCAGTAGTTTACCCCAAAGAAAACACGTGGAACGGAATGTTTTACCTTTTTCATTAGTATTGTTAATCATCGTAAGGTAGCGTATTCGAGCTCTGGAGTTGCGAATTTCATTGTAATTAAATGCTTACTTTTATTTGAACAGACTCTCCAATAAGTCAAAAGTTTGCCGATTTTTTTCTCCATGTCTCAGATGTAATTTTTAAAAACTTTTTAAGCATTTCGAGAACCTCTTTCTGTACTTCAAAAAACTTTTCGAGTGAGTGAGAAATCTCTCCTTTTTTTTAAATTTTAAAAAACGTTTCCGAGTATTTTGGAAACATTTTCTGTATTATTCAGTAACGTTTTGGAACTATATTTAAAAACGTTT
The DNA here is from genome assembly GCF_026930045.1 of Uloborus diversus. Lineage (NCBI taxonomy): Eukaryota > Metazoa > Arthropoda > Arachnida > Araneae > Uloboridae > Uloborus > Uloborus diversus. The sequence goes on from NC_072731.1 coordinate 225,912,452, forward strand.
CTGAATATTTTTTCAGTGTAGGAATTTCAGCGATCCCATCGTTTTCAATCTGTTTAGCCAAATATTGGCACGCAAGACGCTTATAAAAAAATTATTAATTAAACAATTACTAACAAAGAAAAACTGCCAGAATGTTTTTCAAAAACAAAAAGTAAGTAGCAAAATGTTTTAAAGGTCTGTGGCGCTCTTAGCACGGGTGATATAAGGGGCAGTAATTTGTGGAACCACCTCAACCTCCAAAAAAAACTTCGATGTTTTATGTAAACACATGCAGTTCATCCAACGTCGATACTCTAGACACATATATAACCACCCTCTCTCCCAAATATTGTAAAATTGTGCCCCCTTTTCGCTGAAATTTTATAGATTAATATAATTTAAGATATATCGTAGAATATTTTCCGAATTGAAGCATTTATATTTTCCATAAACCCTTGAATATATTTTGTGTCTCATCCCCCTGAAGGGTGCCACCCGGGCAAAACCACCTTCTCGAGCCCCGTAGTAATGTTAATGGAAACAGTATTATATTATTTTGAATAGAAATAGTGTCTTGATTAGGGTAACGTCTCCTTTATTTTGTACACTAGAAGTAATTGGACGAAATTCACAAACACTAAATGAAAACTTATTCGAACATGGTGAAAATAAAAAGTCTGAACCCAAATAAAATCGGGTACACGTATATGAGAAGGACAAAAAAAACAACTAAATTCAAAATTATTTACTCATAATGTCTTGTGCTAGATGTACATACATCATCGTTATGATCGTAACAATTGAAACACTTTCCTTATACCTTAGAAAACAATCACAAAACTAAGAAGTATGAATATAAGAAATGTTTTATGTGCGTTAGGAAATGTCAATTGGCATAGCAACCGAGCAGTTTAGTAACCGTATTGGCAAATGAATTGCAAAACATCTTCAAATAGAGACGAGTTTTTCTGACATATTCTCAAACAATGTCATCAAAATGTATTAAAACCTTGACGAGTATCTTACTTCTAAATATAAAAGAGAAGCTTGGACAGCCAGTTGATTAATGTAAGAGGGGAGACTTTTTGAGTTCTCAGTTTTGCAAATTTGTTTTTTGGAATACATTATAATCGCGCACAGGCGAACATACAGCTCGCATCTTAGTAATACACAAGCATAAATATTACACACGTAGCATTGAATATTCCCTCATATCCCATAAAAACTCTAGCAAATACAGATCGGAAGTCAGAGAAAAAGATTTCACAGCTAAAGCATAAATTACTGTAAAAGCTTATTTTCGTGAGCAGTAATTTTCGAGAAAATTAAGATATCTGTGAATTTGAGAGCTGAAAATTTCGCAAATTTTTGATGAACAGAACTGAAAGTTGAAAAAAAAAATCGTAAAGCTTAAATTTCACGATTACGACGGGCTCGCGAAAATTTAAACCTCTAGAGAACAAGTGCTTCTAGAGTAATGTAAAATATTCCCCTACAGTCGATATTAGAATTTCAGCAAACTTTTTGGTGTTTCGTTTCACTTTTACTTTTTTCACATGCTAACTTTTTGATACATTCTACTATAGTTTCGTGGCGTTTCTAGACTTTTGTGATCTTTACATAAACCTATTATTATTATTTTTAAGTACACATTTTTTTTACATAAATATAGATTAGCTTAAAAATTTGTTTCCTTAGCCCCTCTCAGCTTTTAGTACATTCCACAGATTAGAAAACAAATGATGAACGATTTTCTCATTTAAGATATCAATAATAAAAATATAATCGCAAAATTTAACATTAATTTAAGTACAGTAAATTCCCCTTTATTCGCGGAATGGGGTGGCACAGTAACCATGGATAAGCGAATGCCGCGGATAATCGGAATAATAGGTAAAAAACGATACTAAGTGTATATAGTACCTAAAAAATATTAATAATACTCACACACATATTTAACTTATAACTGAAAACATTGCTACATTGCATCTATCAACATTAAATATAAAAAATATGTGTAAAATCTAAAAGAAAACAATAACATAATCATAAGTTTAAAAAATAAAAAAAAAATTGAAAAGACCCGTGGATAATCCCACCGCCGATAATCGGGAGTTTACAGTTCCTAAATTCCCCAGTAAAATCGGCACGAAACATAAATACAGTACTAAAATTAAAACCAAAGCAACTGCTAGCTTCATAAGAAATTCAGCATTCAGTTATGAAACATAAGCATCGTAACTTTTAAGAAAGCAGTGCCAAGACAACCGTTCTAAGCGAAAATGAGCAGTGTCGCATAACATCATAGAGTATATATTCAAACTTTTCCGAGTCTTGAGGTCCTTTTGGCTTAGTGGTAAAGCACTAGTTTGTGATTCAGTGTGCATCGCTCACTCGCTTCACGTATGTTCACGCCCCTTCTTCGTGGGGCTTCACGTCAAGCTCACTCGCTACACGTCCAGCATCTTGATTGCCTAAAAAAGAAATGTTTAAGCTCGTATGAAAACGTTCTGTACTCACTCTCATAATTCCTTTGATCATGGAATCATAAGACTGCCTAATGAAGCCTTGAGACGTCACGATATATAAAGAGTATTGCAAGAATCCAGCTGGCCCAGCGTGCGTATGAGTGCTGCTGATGCATACATTTTTCTCTGTGTACAAATTGCCGTATTTGGCCTTCAAAGCTTTCAATGTCTGCAAAGAGAAGGATATATAAATACCTGCATGCAAAAAAAAAAAAAAAATGCAAAAGATTTAACAGAGATTTGAAAATGTGCAACTAGCGAGAAGAATTGCAGATACCTGTTTCGGGGTTACGTTACAAAGAATCTCTTCTTGATGAATAAGAAGTGAGTAAGTGAATGAAACACACACACACACACACACACATCCGACAAATTGATATGACGGTACGATGACAAACTAATTGCACTTTAAAAACACAGGATTCAAATAAATAAATGCAACTAAGAGATGTGACTTTGTGGTACGTACATTCTTACAGGATTTTGAATTTAGACTAGTTCATCGAACGTTAATGCTGATTCTTCAGGAAAAGAAGAGGACGTTTGTTTTTCGACACTTTATGTAATGAATTGAATGCATAAATAGGACAAATTACTGAAGTTATAAATCTCTACGCAATGGTTCAATTAAACAGCATACAAGTTGAAAAAATATTTTAATCAGCAAAAAAATTCAAGAGTAAAGTGCAATGAGATGTTGAAAATACTAGCATCACCTTGAGCAAACAATTGAATCGATGATATTTGGAAAAAGAGTCTACATTTCAATACAGGCGAACATCATTAATTCGAATACACTTAAAACGAATTAAACTAAGACAAACTATGTTTGGGATCTCCGTCCTATTGTATTTACAATGCTATTAATTGTTTTCTGATGCGACGAACTACGGTTAAGACGAAGGAGTTTTAAACCTCCCTTTGGGTTTGTTTCACTTTTCACGAGGTTTGACTATTTTTCTAATTTTAAGGTGCCATTCGTGTCTTTTTTTTTTCGCCATACTTTTTAGATAAAGTTTATTGCAACAAAGTGACTCTTTCAAAGCACAAAAAAAAAAAAAAAAAAAAAAAAACGAATTTTAATGCATGGGAAAAGGAAAATATTCTAACGTTCCGAAGATATGTTACCCTTCTGCACTTGAAACCATACTTTAGAATAGTTGGCACTTAACTCCCTCCCTCCTCTCCAGATAATTTACTGAAACAAAGTAAACTCAGCTTACAAGACTCAGAAAGGACAATTCACAGTGGAAGTTGAAAAGGAAAACATTCTGAAGAGGTTGTGGAGTCGAAAATTACTTTAGAATCAGCTACTTTTGTAGTGTGGCTCTGACAAATTGAGGTATGACCTTGACAATGTTCACTTCTTTTTATGGAGTCAGTGAAAAGGGGGCGTATTATTGGCAGGGGCGCCCCACACTTAAATTTTAGGGAGGGCGGAAATCTAAATTTGCCAAATAAAACTCCAAATTTTGCCGAATGATAAAATAATGGTATGCACACATAAATACTTCTAACAAAAACGACAATTCGGGCATTTAGACATTGCAATTATGTCTCCAAATTTGCCCAATTGAGCAATTTTTTGGAAGGTCACCGTGACCTGCCATTCGGGTTGGAATACTTTCAAAACTTCTACGAAAGTAAACCAACGCCACTCAGCGCCAATTACCTTTTCCTAATGCATCAACAAGAAGTTCTGTCTAGAACTAGATGAGCCTACTTTCCCGTATACCCATACTACTTTCTAGTACCTGATCAATAATCTCAAAAATAGCTAAAATCGCAAATTTTTTCAAACATATTTTTAAAATACTTTAAGTTGATTTCTAGGAATAAAATATTCCTCACTCATCTAAAAAAATTAGATGCGTAAAATAAAAAAATAAAAATAAAAAAACGAACAAATAAAATCGCAGCAACTTTTAAACAAAGCAGCTAATACACTTTTTTCCATTAAAAAAAATCTTTAACAGCTTTCAAAACGAAAGAATAATAATTAAAATTAATAAGCTCATTAAAATGAATACATGATATCAAAAAAAAAAAAATCGTTTCTTTTTCCCCTGTTGCCAAAAACATTATTTTAAATGAATTAATGCCCTTACCAAAACAAAAAAAAAAAAACAAAAAAAAAACAAAAAACAAAAAACAAAAAACAAAAAACAAAAAAAAAATCAAACAATAAAATGTAAACTTAAAGAAATAATTTTCTTTGTCAAAAAAAAAAAAAAAAAAATCGTATGCGCATATCTTAATGTAGAAACATAAATGACTTCGAGTTTATTCGCCAAAAACTGAGTACCTAAATTGTAACTTTAGCATAAAAATAAAAACAAGTCATATAAACAATAATTATTTCACAGTTAAAACCATAGCTGCAGAGTCGGAGTCGGAGTCAATCTCATTTTGAGATAAAGGAGGCGGAGTCGAATATTTAAGAATCGTAGTCAGTCATTTGTCCTCCGTGTATAAATTTTTGCCAAAACTACGAAGTCAGAGTCGAAGTCGGGGAGTCGGAGTCAAGTGCCCCTAAATTCTCGGAGTCAAAGTCTGGAGTTTGGCGTCAAGAGTTATTTAGAACAAAATTTGTTTGAAGTTAATCCGCCTTCAAGTGCGGAGTCTACATTGACTTTCAGTTCCCCCGTAGGCGCTATTGTTAAGGGATTTGAACTGTTCAAAATTGAACGGAAAATTGTTCAAACCAAAAAGATATTTTATATACAAGTTTTTCATCAAAATCTTTTTGCAACAAAGCTTGTTTGAAGCAAATTCGCCTCACAGTTCGGAATTGCCTTGAATTTCCCCGTAGGCACTAATGTTAATTTTTTTGAACTGTTCAAAATTGAAAAAAAAAATAGTTCAAATCAAAAAGTGAAATATGGGAATGAGGTCTCCTCGCCGAGATCTTTCGAACAAAAAAAAGTTTTTTCGAATCGGACTATTCATTCAAAAGTTATTAGGGGGGGACAGACAGACCGACAGACAGACCGACAGACATTTTCCCCCATCTCAATACCCTACTTTCCAATTTTTAATTTTTCAATATTTATCTAATTATTTTATTTATTTTTGACTTTTTTTTTGTTTTTCGGGATATTTTTAAGATGCATTAAGCCTTCCTTCATGCTTTTTTCTTCTTTCTCTGACTTTTACTGGGAAAGTAGGCTAAAAAGAAACAAGCATAGGCAAGTTCAAGGCTCCGCTTATCAGAGCCACACTATAACTCCTCTGCTTCAAACAGAGATTATCGCAACGAGCTCCGTTTCCAGGGCACGGAAAGTGAAATTCATAGTGGAAGTGGAAATGAAAATATTTTCAAAAACTGAAATTTTCATTACCCTTATGAACTTAATTACCTGGAATCTAATTAATCCCATAAGCTAATAACCACTTTCGACACCTCAGCTGACAAAAGGATGTCAAGAATACCCGCGTGATTATGAATTGTGTGGCATCTTAGAATCGTAATTAAGATTGATTCGGACAACCTCCATCCTCCTCGTAAGAATTCTCTTTCGATGAGCGAATAAAACGGCTCGTAACACGATTTTGCTTAATAGCGCATACGGGCTGTCGAATGTCTTCACTAAACTCCTTCGGCCTCGTTAGTTTGTTTATGAATAGCTTCACAGTTACCATTGTTATTTATTGTTAGTTATAGACTAGAGCACCCCGTTACTGTATTTTATTAACCTTCATTTGAATTAGGTGTTCCCAACTAAACGATTATGAAATAATGTGAAAAACACATTTGAGAGGTGGAGGGGCGTGTCTAATTCTAAGTTTACCTGAAAGTTTGCAATTCAGCACATTTTCTTTTTCGACAGGATTTTTAACATTCATTTGCATTTATATGTTACTCTTATATGTCTCCATCAATCAGATTTTTTTTCTCTCTAATCACGCCAAAATTATTTCTTGAGTTTATTTTCCAGAAAATTTTTCTTATTATTTTTACCAAAGAATCTTTTGACAATTCAGACTATATTTCTGTTTCTCTCTCTCTCTCTGCTAAATTCTCACCTTTTCTTTTCAAGGATCAGAGGAAGAAATGACCGTAGAATTTTCAATTTTGTTACCTTCAGGAATAATGGTAGTTATTAATTCAAAAGTAATGATTTATTGTCTTGCAAAAAAATTGATCATAAATATGTGATGGCAAAGAGATATTTTATTTTGCTGTTCAAGCGTTTGGAAATGAATTCCTTTTTCAGAAACTTGGAGCATAAAAAAATTTAGTGATGACTTAACGACTTAAAAAGGCGGTTAAAAAGAAATATTTTGCGTACCAAAAGAAATATATAGTGGCTCCCAAAAGTCTTCGTACACTTTGAAAATTTTTAGTAAAACCAAAATAACGCAAAACTGAATTCAAATATCAAGTCCAATATTTTTCACCTCATTCCTATGTCATTCTAAATAAAACCCTGTAGTTTTTTCAAAATATTGACGGATATTTTTTTTGAAATGGGTTAAAAAACGAAGAGACAGAGAAATAATACGCCACAAAAGTCATCGTACACTCAAAATATTTTCGAATAAATCATGATTAAAACTATCATATGTTGTTTTTTTATTATTTTTGCTTTGTGTTAACTCTTAGAAGTCATTTGGCTTTAATTTTTTGTTTATTTATTCCTTAATACTTTGATTATTACTTTAAAATGGCTGGTATTCGTAAAAAAACACAAACACCGTTCGAAATTTGAATTTTTTCCTCACAGTAGTGGTAAATTTGTTTAAAATGTCTCTAAATTAGTTAATTTGTTCCATTCTATAATAAAGTGCTTGATAAAATGCTTTGAAGAAAAGAATCGGACCGAAAACAAGGTAAGAAAAGGTCAACCGGCAAAGTTGACAAAGCCTGATCGGAGATTTAGAGTTAAAAAATTTAGGAAAAATACACATTTGAGTGCTGCAAAAGTTTCTGAAGAGTTAAATGAAACTTTTTACATTTAATTTTCACCTAAAATTATTCGCCAAGTTCTCTGATTAGCTGGATTAAAAGGGACCTCTTCCCGAAGAAATTTTCTTGGCCATGCGAAAAACAGAAAGCTTACGCTTTTCGTCACAAAATCAATAGTAAATAAGCTCAAACATTTTGGAATTACGTCTTACTTACAGATAAAAATTAATTCAACATTTTTGGTTAAATAGGTGTATAATTGTAAATAGAAGAAAAAATTAAGAACTTAATCTTAAGAACTTAGTTGGACCAGTTAATCAGGACGGTGAAGGTGTTCTTGTGTGAGAGTGCATATCAGCATCGGGACTTGGTAGTTTGGAATTTTTTGATGAAATAATATGAATCATGCTGTTCATTTAAATATTTTAAAAACCAATTTTAAACTCTTAGTCAAAAATTTGGTTATTGGAAACAACTTTGTTTTTTATCAAGATAACGATAAGAAGCACACAGTTTTCAACGTTTGCGTCTAGTGCCTCAAAAATTATCCTAAAGTCTTGAAAATACCTCCTCAATCTCCAGACTTGAACTGAATGTAACGTATTTAGAGATATATGGAGGCTAGATTACGAAAATAGGGCTTTAAAACGAAAATAGAGTTAGAAACAGTAAGACTCGAAGTGTGGTTGAACACTTACTCAGAAATTGCGCAAAAAAAGGAAAGAAAAAGAATGAAATTTATTCCCAGACGTTTAAAAGGTGTTATGAATACTGCATGATATTCTACTAATTAATAACTTAATCAAAAGTTAGAATTTTCAATAATATATAGACATTTTATAAAGTGTACGAAGACTTTTGTGAGATAAAATTTCCGACACTTTTTGGTTTTCGATTTTTATAAAATTAAGTTTTAATATTTTTTTTTAAATTCATGTAGTTTTGTTGAAAATTGATCATAGATCTTATAATTAAATACCTATTCCGAAATATTAATTCTAACCAATGGATAGGACCCTATTTCATTGAAAGTCGTAGGTGTACGAACACTTTTGGGAGCCACTGTATTTAAAAATGTGTAACAAATGAAAACGACAAGCAACAAGATTAAACTAAAAATCGATTTCAAAACATTTAAAAGAGAGAAGATTCATTACTCTTTTAACAAGAATTTATTAGTAACTAGTTTTTAGAACAAACAAGGACATTTTATAATGCATTCATGTGTTCTTAGAGTATGAAATACTTGACTAAACAAACCTTCGAAAGTTTGTTGCCAAAAACAACTTTCTCTGAAGTGCACGGCGAAAAATATGAATCCTGCCTGTACAAAATTTTTGAGTCAGGATCAACCACAACACTCTTCCTATGCTCCCGTCATCATGTGGTTATTTCAGACAGTTTTTCTGTCTGTGACAGTCTGCTTGTCAAAAACACATCATAATTTATTGAAACATTTTCGTAAAACTAAATCAGGTTTGTCGCTCACTCGATCCAAGGTCGTCTTTTCTCTCTCTTTCTCTTTGCCTTCATTGAGTAAAGTGGATGAATATAAAAACTTCTTGCTCGTGACCGCAGTTCGAGCGTTTTCCCTCGCTGATCACGACACGTGCGGTAACGAGGATTGTTGTTAAGTGTAACTTTCACTTTCTGCAGCGTAGTAAAAGGCACTTTCTGAATTTATGGTGATCAGAGTTATTTTTAACGATTCTGAAAGTGTTGTTTCACGCATTGAAAAAAAGAAATGTGGTCAAACCTATTTTCAAGCTTTGTATTTTAAATCAAAATTTAGCATCGAGGTTTATGGAAAACTAGCGGTGCCCGCACGGCTTTGCCCGTAGTAAAAATTAAGAAGTTATTTGGTTCGCCTGTATATTTAGAAATTTTGGATAATGAATTTCTCGCCAATTTGCTATGCTCGTTTTGCACGCCTATGGTTCTCATATGGTAGTTTGCTCGTCCACGTTATGGTAATTTTCTAGTCCACGTTATGATAATTTGTTCGTCCACGTTTTGATAATTTGCTCGATAATATGTTCTTAAAATTGAATTAGAAAAAGAACAAAATTAAATTTTTGAAAAATCGCTTCGAGGTGCTCACGACTAATTTTGTGCCAAATTTCATGAAAATCGGCTGGACAGTCTAGGCGCTATGCGCGTAACAGACAGAGATCCAGAGATCCAGACACATAGACTTTCAGCTTTGTTATTAGTAAAGAAGAACAATCAGTTGGAATTTTAAAAAATACATTTGAACGCTTTTAATTTTTTGAAATTCAAAATGACAAACATTCTTAACACTGAAAACCAAAATGGTACACATCTCTTTTTTCCCTGCCGTCCTCGATTTCATTCTTATAAAGTTTGTGTTTTTATGAAATTGACTATTTTCGTACATTTCGTTCCTCCTAGCTGTGATGTATTTATCCTTTGAGATGGAGTGGCCATGTGTGTATTTGCACATAGCAGAGGCGAGGCATAATTTATTACGGCACAATACTTTTATTACACATTATTCACATCACGAACACACATACACAACTATATACATCACGAACAAGAACTAGAACTCCACGCACAAAGGTAACAGTTACGGTTACCGCTAACCGGTTACATATCGATATATGACATCCCTTCCCCTTTACAAATCCAGTCTCTGTGGAGCTTTCCTAGATCTTGTGGATCTGCGCAGAGGAGGCGGATCTGCTGTTGACGACTCCGGACAGGCTGCGGTGGTGTTGCCGTCCGTCGCTGGTTCAGCCTCGTTGGTGTTGGCCGATAAGACGACTGGTTCAGCTGGTGGCTCTGCTGAACTCCCATTTGTTGTAGCATCTGTTGCTGTTGTCGCAGTAGAACAGTGGGCCCTGGAAGCAAGATTTGGAGCCTTGCCGATTCGTTCCCATTCCTGGTTCTCCAGATTCCCACCGTCCCTGATTTGGTCAACGTGGCGCCGCCACAGTTGCCCATTGACGTTGATGGTATAGTGGAGTTGTCCGTCTTTACTGACTACTTTCCCGAACTTCCACCTTTTATCACCGTGACGGTAGTTGCGCACTGCCACGTTGTCCCCTATGTGAAAGACACGATCCGAGAACTGAAAGTTATCCTTCCTAATCCTGTCTTGGACCCTGGCGTGCAGATCGGGTTTCACCAGGTCGATGCGTGTCCGGATCTCACGCTTCATCAGCAGCATTGCAGGGCTGTGGAGGGTTGTCATGTTCGGAGCCTTCCTATACTGCATCAGGAAGGTGCTGAGCTTCTGCTGGATGGTGCCGGGGTACTCCTTCATGGCGCGAAGAGATTGCTTGACGGTAAACACATACCTTTCAGCTTGACCATTGCTGGAAGGCTTGAATGGAGCTGAAGGTCTGTGCTTAATCCCGTTTCGGCTCAGGAAGATCTTAAATTCATCGGACTTGAACTGAGGCCCGTTGTCACTAACTATCATCAGTGGAAGTTCAAACCTCGCGAAGCAGTCCCTAAGACACTCGATCGTCTTCAATGCTGTTGTATTCTTCATTGGATACGCTTCCAGCCATTTAGAATGTGCATCCACGATGATCAGATACATATATCCGAACAATGGCCCAGCAAAATCAACATGTAGCCTCTCCCAAGGTTTGCTTGGGTACTCCCAATGGTGGACTTTGGCTTTTTGGGGATCTGTTTTAATTTGCGCGCAGTGGACACAATTCTTTACTGCTTCTTCTATATCCTTGTCTATGTTCTTCCAAAACACGAACGATCTTGCTATCGCTTTCATCTTTACAATCCCTAAATGCCCTTCGTGTAACTCCTGTAGCACCCGGCTCTGGAATTGTTTTGGAACCATGACTCTAGATCCGTACATGATGCAACCATCTTGGAGACTGTATTCCGCTTCCTTCCCCTTTAGACCCTCTCCACTTCGAAGTGCCTGCAACAGTGGTCTGCTTTCTTCATCTTCCTCAGTTCCTTTGGCTAATTCCCTGGCAGTGACTGGAAGTGTCTCAATCTGTTGCAGTTGGAAGAGCGTAACATCATCTCGGACTTCCAGTTCTTCTGACTGAGTCGGTAACCTTGAGAGAAAATCAGCATTCCCATGGTCCTTGGTGTTACGGTAGATGATGTCGAATTGGAAGGATTGAAGAGTCAAAGCATAGTGAAGAAGTCGTGTTGCTGCCAAAATTGGTAGACCTTTCTTCGATCCAAAAATTGCAACTAATGGCTTGTGATCAGTTATAAGAATGAATCTTCGTCCCTTTAGGTATAGGTAGAATCTCTTAACTGCCCACACAATTGAAAGGGCTTCCTTATCAATTTGTGAATATTTTTTCTCTGCGTTGTTAAGAGTTCTTGATGCAAAAGCTATAGGTCTTTCTGTTCCGTCGGACATTTTGTGGGATAGCACCGCGCCTAACCCTACTGGACTCGCGTCGGTTGCCAATGTTACTGGAAGTGCAGGGTCATAGTGCACCAGAATTTGTGGGGAACAAATCACCTTTTTAATGTTATGGAATGACTGTTCACAGTCCTTCGACCAGATGAACTTTGTTTCTTTTTTCATTAAATTATTCAACGGATTAGCAATTGTGGCCAAATTTGGACAAAACTTTCCATAAAATTGTACTAACCCCAGAAAACTTTGAACTTCTTGCACATTTTTTGGTTTAGGGGCACTCGCTATTGCACAGACTTTTTCATCTGTTTTATGCAAACCCTTGGAGTCAATCTTGTGACCCAAAAAATTAATCTCTTCCTCAAAAAATTTACTTTTCCTCAAATTTAGTTTTAATCCGTGCTCTTTGCATTTTTGAAAAAAAGTTTGCAGTGCCTCAAAATGTGCATCTTGAGTAGGTCCTGTTATACGAACATCGTCCATAAACACTTTAACCCCTGCCATTCCCTGGAACAGACCGTCAACATAGCGCTGCCAAATAGCTGGAGCCGCGTTTAGCCCATACATAAGCCTTTTGCATTTGTACAACCCTTTAGTTGTGTTAATTGTTAAGAGTTTTTGACTATTTTCGTGAACCTTTAGTTGTAAATAAGCGTGTTTAAAATCTAATTTCGAGAATTCTTTTCCCCCATTTAGACAAGAAAATATCTCCTCCAACCTTGGTAAAGGGTGTTGTTGTACCATTATACTAGGATTAAGGGTTACCGAGTAGTCTGCACACAGACGTATTGATCCATCTGATTTTACGACTGGTACTACTGGCGTTGCCCATTCAGATGTTTCCACCTTTTCTATAATTCCCTCCCTTTCTAATCTGTCGATTTCTTGTTCAACACGATCTTTTAAGGCGAACGGAACAGGCCTTGATCGGCAAAATTTCGGTGTAACGTCTGATTTAAGTTCCAATTTTACCTCATAATTGTTTATTTCCCCTAATTTATCATCAAACAATTCTTTAAACTCATTAAGTAGTTTACTCAGATCATATTTCCCATGTGCACGAATTGATTTAATTGAATTCCAATTAATTTTGATTTTGAAAATCCATTCCCTACCTAAAATGGTGTCTAAGTCTTCCCTAACAATGTATAAATTTAATTTCAATTTTTGATTGTTATATTCAACGTTTACATTTACTACTCCCATTGGTACAACTTTCCCCCCATTATACGTAGTGAAAACCAGGTTAGTCTTTTGCAAAGGCTTCTTAGAAATTTCCCTGAACTTCTTTATATTCATCACAGAAACCGCTCCACCAGTATCTAACTCCATCACTATAGGGCTGCCCTCAACTGTAATCGTCAGCATTATTGGAGGTCTTTTCCCCTCCTCCGAAATAATGCTATGTAATGGAACTGAGTTTTGGTTTCCATTTTCGGAATCAAGTTCGACACTAACTTGTCTTTGTTTACATTCTCTAGACTTTTGTTTTGCATAACAAGCTCTCTCTATGTGCCCAACCTTCTGACAGAAATGACACAGACTAGTTATAAATTTACAATTGTTACGATCATGATTCGTTCCGGAGCAACGCGAACACGATTTATTCTTAGCCTTGAATGCATCTTTCTGTTTACTTTTTTGTTTATATTTATTTTTCCCACCTGGCCTCTCAATTTTCCTTTCTCCCATCTGATGGACATTTACTGTTTCATCTAAAAGCTCAGATGCACCTTTGAGAGCTTTTTCCATAGCCAAAGCAATTTTCAGCGTTCCTTCTAAATTCGTATCATCTTCCTCAAAAATTCTATTAAGAATAGCTTTATCCCGCAACCCACTAACAAACACATCTCTTAACATTACATTGAGCATGGCTTCCCCATAGCAACTTGGAACTGAAAGGGATCTTAACTCAGCCAGATAGTCACTGACCGTTTCCCCTTCCCGCTGCTTGCGATTTAAGAACACGTGTCTACTGGGTATAATTAGTGGTTTCGGATTTAAATGCTCTTTTAAAGTAGTTTTCAAGCAATCAAAATCTTTTTCCGAAGGATTATCAGGAGCTAGCAGGTTCTTGAGCAAATTATACATTTTCGGGGATAAATTTGAAATAAAAGCTAACCCACGTCTGTCTTCAGGAACATTTTGAACCTTTAAATATGCTTCAAAGCGTTCAAGAAATGAATCGAAGCTTTCCTGACCTTCTTCAAACTTTTCAAAATGAATAGAAACTTTTGAACCTTCATTTGGTTTCGTTTCTGGCGTAACCGCCAATCTGTCCATTAAAAGTTTGTTTTGCTCAATTAAAGCTTGAACCAGAGCCTCCATGATAAAATATTACTAGAAGATTGATATTAAAAAACTTTTACCTTGACCTTGGCTGCATCGAGCTTTATCCTAATCCATTAGATTCTGTCGAAACACTTCACGAGAGTTCCGCTGAAGAATCTCATTACTTCACGGGTTCGCAAATCATTTCGTCGCCAGCTGTGATGTATTTATCCTTTGAGATGGAGTGGCCATGTGTGTATTTGCACATAGCAGAGGCGAGGCATAATTTATTACGGCACAATACTTTTATTACACATTATTCACATCACGAACACACATACACAACTATATACATCACGAACAAGAACTAGAACTCCACGCACAAAGGTAACAGTTACGGTTACCGCTAACCGGTTACATATCGATATATGACACTAGCTGTGATGGTAATTGTTAAAAATAATAAAACTGTGAATAAAAAAATAAGTTTGTCATCACTTAATGCCAAAACAGTTTTAGAGAAAAACTGAGATTAGCTAATATTGGTATTTAATTCACAATTCTTTTTGGAGTGTTCAATATTATTCATTCAAAAAGTACTGATTTAAAGATTCGCACGAACATTTTTATCGATTTTTTAAGTGAGTAATTTCAATTTTACCAAAAACTGCAATTCACGTGGAACCTTTGAGGGACATCCACGGGACCACAAGGCTCCGCGGAACACAACTCAAGAAATTCTGATTGTAAACAAAGTTTCAAACAAAAAATATCTTTCTAATCTCATTTCGTAATCACTCAGGTTTTGGACGCGAACAGTTTTGTGCGAAAGCGTTTGATGACAAACCGAAGCACTCATAACTGGCCTTGAAAATAAAAGTGTCAATTTTCTATACTATCTCGTGAGAAACCAATGAGTGACATCTTTTCTCTCCATATCTGTCACGTTGTTGGTGTTGAGTAACACTTTTTGTTTGGCTTCTGATAATTCAATAGACCAGACGGGAAACCTCCACCTCTCACCTTATCGAATCAAGCAAACTCGCTCCAAATCCGCACCTGTCATATCATCACCTGTTTTATGACTGACAATTCTGAGAGCAGTAATAATATGAAAAAACTGGGTAGCGCGGCAAGTAATTTTTCCACAATCACAAATTCGTTCATGGTTTTAAATGGGATTGTTTCCTTCAGTAAAAAGTAGTACTTTTAGTCACTGAAATTAATAGAATGAGCAAAAAAAATAAAAATAACATGAACCCAGAAAATACTTTCATTTTCCCAACAGTTATTTTTTAATTAATTTTTTGTAATGTCCTATTTTTCAAACAAGGTGTGGGCTTGATGACGTCACAAATGATGCTCTTTGGCGCATTTTTCAATCGCGTTTCCACGTTATGATAATCAAGAAGCGACTTAAAATTGCTTGCTATCGACCATATCGTTGCCAATACACGTGAGTAAAGATGCGAATTAAATATTTTGCTCTGTGAATGGCAACACTGAATGGCATTTCATCATTTGTGATGTAATCGGACAGAAGCATAAACATTAAAAGCGCGCTGATTTAAGTAATTTTTTTTAAATATTAAACTTAAACAAATTATTTAAAAAATGGTCAGATCCTACGCTTTTCAGCATGCTCTTTCAGAAAAAAAATACTTTTAAAATTTTGGAAACTACCCCATTCTGAGAGCAGTAATAATATGAAAAAGGTGGGTAGCGCGGCGAGTAAAATTCTTTTATGGCTTTAAATTAAAGCACAGTCTCGACTTTTATCAAAGAAGCTCCCAAATTCGGATACTGCTTTGTCTTTTTTTAATGCATTTTTAGACATTAAATTATGTCTTGTTAATTATTTGTTCACTTATCTTTATTTTGGCGTTCCGAAATAATTTAGAGTGGTGGGGCTAATAATTGCTCTTACGCTGAAATATCCAATGGACTGAACTTTTCGAATGTAACTATTTTTTCAAACAGTAGTTAAAATGCACAAATGGAAAACTTTTGAACCGTCTAAATTTTATGATTGATTGTATTTTGGGGGGAAAGTAATATGAAGGAAATATTTTCTTCGCTAAGGGAAACAGGAATAGCTCAATCACTCAACAAAATTAATTAATTTTCAATTCAATGAACATTGTTTCTATCGTCTACTTTCCTAGTCAACGTTAAAAAAGTAATGAGAGGAAATCTGGTTTTCCGCCCCCCCCCCCCTCCCCTCACACAGAGAAAAAAAGCTTTTTAGGAAACAGATTGAAATATTTTTGTTTGGAAGACACTAAATGACATTCTGTTTTTTTTTTAATTATTTATTTAACTATTTTTCTTTTCTTTTTAATTTTGAACTGATAAAAAAACTTAACATAATCGACAACAAGGAAATTTAGAGCAGAATTAAATCCGGTACTAAAGGCGGATTTTCTTCGAATAAACTTTGTCAGAGGAAAGAAGGGAAGTTTTAACGTAGAACATAGGAAAGGAATTTTCTTAGTTTGGTTTTTTAAAAATAATTTTCACAAAAAATAAATACATAACATTAGCGCCTATAAGGAGAAATTGAAAACATTTTATCTGCAAGAAAACTGTCACTGAAAATTATTTTTAGCACAAAAAAAAGGAAAAAATATAATTTTAATTTTGAAAACTTAAATTTAAATTATGTTTTTCGCAATTCTGAGTTGCGATAGGACCCTACTTTTCGGGTTTCCAATTTCTACAAATGGCTCTGGACCCCAGGATTTCGATTTCGAGTCACAACTGACTACAACTGTATTTATGTCGAGCACTGCATACTAAGTACCTTGCCTCCATTATTTTTTATACCGATAGATGGCAGCACCATCACCGGATCGAACAGTTAATGAGAATTTAGAACTAGACGAGGAGCTAATAGCTACCTGGTGCTAGCACCCCCAGAGGTATCGTTTCACTTGGAGGACATTGAGACCACGAGCATATTTAACGTCGCCCAGTCCCCTTTAATGACGACGGTGGGTCTTCGACCATCGAGGTTCGAACCCAGGACCCTCCGGCCCCGAACCCGACACTCTACCGATCGGGCTACCACGGCCCGGACTCCAGGAGTCAGCTT
The DNA here is from genome assembly GCF_026930045.1 of Uloborus diversus. Lineage (NCBI taxonomy): Eukaryota > Metazoa > Arthropoda > Arachnida > Araneae > Uloboridae > Uloborus > Uloborus diversus. The sequence goes on from NC_072731.1 coordinate 225,929,611, forward strand.
TATTTGTACCCGATCCTCTCGACTTAACACAGTCCTCTTTAAACAAAAACAGTCCTTAGCACACAACAAACCTCCGCGAGCCTGTCCTCCTCCTGGGGCGGGGCGCATGCGTGTGTAGGCGTATGTGTGTGTTGTAGGTGTCTGTGCTTGTGTACGTGTGTTTATGTGTGTAAACGGGCATGGACACCGTTGCTCTGGAGAGTCCTGTTCGAGGAGGCCGGTGGACAGTGGAGCTCTTAGATGCCAAGGTCCAAAAATCAAAGGGACATAAATGAGAGAAATAAGCAATTCGTTATTGCTTTATAAAAGGAAAAGAATTAAATTCCTGAGCACCTTAATATGGTTTTATTCAACAGAAGAAACGGTCATAAAACCATAATTCCTAAGAATTAGTTGTTTGCACCAGTAAACGAAGAACATTACAGAGATTGTAAATGGGGTTGTTTCCTTCAGTCAAAAGTAGTACTTTTTGTCACTGAAATTGTTAGAATAAGCAAAATAATAATAATAATAATAACATGGACCCAGAAAATACTTTCATTTTCCCAACAGTTATTTTTTAATTAATTTTTTTAAATATCCGATTTTTCAAACAAGGCGTGGTCTTGATGACGTCACAAATGACGCTCTTTTGGCGCAGCTTTCTATCGCGTTTCCACGGTATGATAATCAAAGAGCGAATTAAAATTGCGCTCTACGCTTGCTATCAACCATATCGTTGCCAATACACGTGAGTAAAGATGCGAATTAAATATTCTGTTCTGTGAATGGCAACACTGAATGGCATTTCATCATATGTGATGTCATCGGCAAAAGCATAAACCGAAAACAAAAGAGTACCGATTAGTTTTTTTAAAAAAATATTAAATTCAAACGAATTATTTAAAAAATGGCCAGATCCTGTGTTTTTAAGCATGCTCTTTCAGAAAAAAAATACTTTTAAAATTTTTTTAAACGACCCTATTAGGTTGAAGTGTTTTATTTCAATTAACGAAAGAAAAGTTACTATTGAAACACCAAAGAGAAGTGAAATATAAAAGTACTTCGCAAAAATTTCGAATTAGAGATGATTTATTTTTAAAGGTTAAACGGACTGTGGAGTGAGGCTGCTCCTCAGAGTTTTCATTTACACAGGCACAAACCGAGAGAGAGAGAGAGAGAGAGAGCTCTGATCCAAGAAGTTAATTTGAAAATAAGGTGTCGGCAGTCAGGGTTGGGGGGGGTTTTATTTTTAAATTTAATATTAGTTCTCTTATCAAGCTATTTGTTGATTGTTTGATTGTTGTACCTTGATTCTTTAGACATCAAAAAGTAAATAAATAACATTATGCTCATTTTCTTAATTTTAATAATATTTCAAGCATTTGATTATTTGTTTTCCAATTAAATTTTCGATTCATGCTTCGAAATCACACATAATTTTTAAAATTTGATCAATATCTAAAAATTTTATATAAAATAAATTTGCAACTTTACAAAATTGAATTTCAATAATGAATAACAAAATAAATCTATAAGTAAATTATACGAACAGAATTACACCTTCTCATATTTTCACCTTATTCCGAGTACGTGCAATGGACATATTTAATGAAATTGTGGTTGATGTCACTATACGAATAAAACATATCTTCGTCAAGGGTAGTTGCACAGCCATCTCGTCGAAATACGCTTGCAAACACAACAGGTAAAAGAGAAAGCCAGAAATTAAATGTTTTATGACATTGAATGAAATTAAAGTTTTGCTCCTGACTTTCGAGCTACGCGGATATCATGTATTTAATCGGCATTTTATGAGCAGCGCTTTTGTTTTCTATGTCCATAAACGACCATAAATTATCAAAGCGGAAAAAACGCTTAAGATAGGCTTTGACTGCATAACGAATGCTAAACTTTTTTCACTGTGTAATAGCTACGATGTGACGGTGGATGCAGCAGCAACCAAATATACAGTAAAACCTGTAAAGTTGATCATCCTTATAAGATGACCACCTGTCTAAGTTGACCACTATTTTCAGGTACAGAATTAGATCTATATCATAAAATTCAACCTCTATAAGTTGACCACTAAGGTAGTGCACCGCAAGTGGTCAACTTACACAGGTTTCACTGTATTGTATTTTGGATAGATCACCAGAAGTATATCTTGATTCTGTATCGAGTTCGATGCCAGTCAATTGAAGATCCTGTGCTCGTCAATGGTGACTGGAGCACGTTAAATATGTTCTGGTCACAAAATCCTCCAAGTGAATCAATACCTCTGGGGATGCTAGACCAGAGATTGCCCGGCTTTTGGTCTGGATCAAAAAATCAGAGCTGTTTTCAGGGCCCCATCCAAATGGTAAAACCATAAATAGTGGTAGGTACGGGACACCTTGGAGTGCGATATGCCATCCGTAGCAAATGTAAATTGCATATAAATGCAAAGCATACCGAACTAGTGTTCGATTTTTGGTGATGATGTTTGACATTAATATTTTATGATGTGAACGCCTTTTGGCCAGAAACAACGGTTTGATTAGATTTATGTATGAGTAATTTTTTACAAAGGTGCAATTTTCTTTACTCTTATTCGAATGTATAAGAGCTGAAATAAAAATGTTGAAAACAGGAAAATTCATATAAGTTTTTCTCAAGTTGTCCGTTATGATTGTAGTTGAATTTTGACCCTTGAGCGAACATTAGTAACTGCAAATATTTAAAAACAAATTTAACACTTACAATATCCTACACTAATATTATCATTTAGTAGAGGATATGGAAGCTGTTCACATGTACTCCGAGATGTTGTGTTCAGAAGTGCCCCATCATCTACTTTAGAATTAACTTGCAAAAATAAAGAAAATAATTCTAAAAAAATTTAAAATGTCATAAATTTACTCAAATGTTCATATAATAATTTGCGATATTTAAGTTCAGTTTATTAGTTAGTTTAAAATATGTTTTCATGTGAAGAAGACAGTGATAGATAGTGTATCTTCCATTGAGATATTACACACACCTGGCTAAAACAAAGATGTTGTCACCACAGAAATATAAAACTGCCTATAGTTCTAAAAGTTTGGCCAATAGGTAGGACAAGTACTGCTATCACTTGAGAATTTTTCAAGATTTTTTGCTTGAAGTTATCCCAGTAAAATAAACCTTATTGTTCACATGAGCCTTCATTTCCTATTTCTATGATTTTTTGAGTTATGCACTTCAACTGATTTTTTTTTCTTCTAATTTTGCAAAATTCCACCAAAAAAAAAAAAAAAAGAAACAGAGAAAAATGATGCTGCTTGTAAAAATAAATGACGTAAAACAAAATTTTTCAAAATGTTTTTGAGCAATGATAAAATGAAAAAATATTTCTTCATTGTTTATTAAACAATTCGTTTTTTTTTTTCCTTTCAAGATTATGGGATAACAACAGATTTGATAAGTGTATTTTTAAATAACTATCAAAACACGAAACATCGGAACTTTATTTTCAATTACGGTCAATGAACACAAAAAGTTTTGTGTAAACAAATATCAACAACTGAAAACGATTTTTAAAAAATACTGTATTTATGCACACTAAAAATATATAAATTTTTCTTCTATCGGTAATCAATTAAGTGTTCATTGCTAGTTGTAACCATAACCCAGATTGCGTCCAAGGTCGCTCATCTATCATCTGACACTGATTTCCGCCTCTTCGCCGGCTGTAATTGCCTTTTCACGGCAGTGACTAAGAAGAGGGGATATCAAACCGATACTTGAGGCAAGACCGTCACTTAATTTCGGAAGACGCGTGTTATCATGCGGGCCAACTTTTATTGCAGCTGCTCGCATTTTATGGAACTTTCGCTTTGGACAGCCGTAGTTTTCTAATAGGGTGAATCCATCGTCACGTGTGGGACAATTGGACTAAATTTTTCGTGAGATTACCCTTTACATAGATGCAAAGGCGGATACAGACAACGACTTTATGGGGGCATGCTGAAGAATATAGAACCTTTGGAACGAAAAATTTCTGAAACTGTTTAGGTGGGAATTAAAAGCACCAATTCGCAGTGCTAGATCAAGGGGGGAGCAAGCCGGGGCCCTTCAATTGTTCAATTATTCAATTCTCAATTATCATATTGTTTAAAATATTCTCTGAAAATATTCATTCAAAATTACTTGTTCTTCGTGCTTTTTACGTGATGAGCAACGCGGTTATAGTGGTGAAACTTGAATTGATAAGAAGGATTTATTCAGTTATTTTAAAAATTTAATTATTTAAAAGTTGTGTTAAATGATAAAGAGAAAATTCTTGTAAGAAGTGGCGATGAGCCTTTCTAGCGTTTCGTAGCCAGATATTGGTCTCCAAGCCAAACGTTTTTCCGGGGCCCTCCTGAAGTCAAACCTCTCTGTTTGCTAAAATAATTTTACCTTTGGATATTACCTTTAGCCATTTTGGTGCCCCTAAAAAGCGAGGGTCCAAGGCCAAGCCTTAGTTGGCCTACTCTGCATGGGCACCCATATGCAAAATTTTACTGGGGGAGGGGGGGGGCTCAGATATTTTCTCCATGGTTTATCAGGACATTTTCCCCGTGAAACCAATTTCAGCACAAATTACAGTTGTTAAGATTTGACATTTGCAAAAACTTATTCATTTATGGCTGGAGAAGAAATTTTTTTACATTTTTGCAAAGAAAAAAGTACTAAAAGCAAGAAAACTCTGATTTCTAAGGAGGGGCTTGAGCCACTCCCCCCCCCCCCCATATAGGCGCCTATGCTACTCGGTAATCAGGCCCAGCCCAGATACTCAGTTTAGTGCGTGTGTTTTTTCTCTATCTTACCTCCAAGTATACGATCTGCGACGTCATTCCGGCGTCTAGTGAGATGAAAAGAACTCGTGATTGGCCATCGTCCACAATAAAAGCTCTACTGAATTGGCGAGTGTGGATGCCGGATGTTCTCTGCGTGATTTGTGCGTACCCCATCTAAAATGAGAAGAAAAAACACTTAGTGCATGAGAAAGGACACCATCCGAGGCTGGTAATTGTGAGTAAGTTCTATTGTGGTATTGGTGTGAAACAAAAAGCAAATTACTGTAAAGTTTTTAAAAAACAAAACAAGATGGTATTGTTAGGCCAAAGCTTGAAGTTGAGGACATAGCGTTGTTTCATTTTTTGAAAACTGTTGAACATGTATATACATAAAAAATAGTTGAAGTCATCATAACACTGTAAAACATTTATTGCAGCGCATAAATACAAATACGCAGTTCTAAATAACCATTTAAGTTTACTACATCAGTTCATCATTTTAGTTCATTAGCCTGAATTTACCCTAGGTTTCTAATATTAAGAAGTTAAAAGGTTGATATTTTGAAATCCCACTCTCCAATATTAGTTAAAATTTCAAACGATGAATTAATAACATAGTTCACGTCTTAAAATTAGTGATGGAAGGTGGGAGCCATTCAGCACGTACCACGATTCCAACCCTCCTAAGATTCGTAATCCAGATGTATATCGGGATATACACATACACACACACACACACACACACACACACACACACACTCGCTTACGTTCTCTCATAGTCCAACTCAGGACTTCTCCACCCGGTGAGAGCAAAAAACTTCTTTTCCGAGTGTTTGGGCTCGTTTTGCATAATCTTCATTAAAGTTTTGTTAATCCCCTTTCACAAGGGTGTGCGAAGGCCCTGAATGTCATAGTTCACATTTGGATAATTGGCTTCCAAGAAACTTATTCTCAGGGCCGACGAGAGGCCATGTCAGCCTAGTCGGAAACAAGGGGCATGTCCCTTGAGGCTCGGCTCAGAATTGGAATAGTATAAATTTTACAAGTTTTATGGGGTAGAGTAGGGGAATCCGGTTACCAAGCTGACAAGGGATCCGCCTTGTATTGGCTCTCCGCAGCCCTGCTTATGCTAGGGGAATGTCAGTATAACGTCAAATTGGAATTTTGTTTTCCGAAGGGAACTATTTTAGAAGAGCAGAATTGTCGAGATTCATTTAGTTATGTCCTACTGCCAGGTATTTGGTGACGGAGGGAATGTTTTAACTTCTTGATAGAGAAAGTAACGCTTTGACCTAATGGCACATTTTGTGGGTTGTTTTCAGGAGGAGCCACGTGCCAATACGAGAGAGAGTCAAAGAATTACTCTCAACAAGTCGTAGGGTGATGTCTCCCTGCAGAAGGAGGAATTTCGTGGGAACAGAGAAGGCAAAAGTAGTGTCTGGATTTCGTCTGGTCCCACGATATTTCCCGTACAACCAATCGCCTTAGTTGTCCATTTGAGCGGTCGCACTTTCAAAAAAAATTTTTTTTTTCTCGTTTAAAATATTGATGGGCAAAATACCGACAGCCTGTGCCTGGTTATGACATGCAGAAATTGCAATCTCGTCCTTGTAATGGACTCATCAGTCTGGAAGAGTCAATAACCAAACTGGAGGCAGTACTAGCAGTTCACAAGCACCATTACTTGAGAACTCTCGCTGCTGGGTGAAATTAATGTTTGCTACCAGTTCGTTAGTAATATCAGCTTCAATGAGAAAACATCCATCTCCAGCTCAGTTATTGATTATTCCAGACTGATGAGTCCATAACAAGGACGAAACTGCTTTCTCTGGATGTCATAACCGTGTTGTCGGAATTGTGCATGTAAGCCTGCTAGCATTCACCCTGTTTTAAGGCCGGTAACTTATTGCTTATTGATAAGCACTGCGGGAACAGCTCACCCATTCCCTAGCTAGAGCCTTTTATTTGACTCAGAAGACAATGTGTTAAAAACTGGTTACTAGCTACTGTATTTTATTAAGAACAAAAAGTTGTGAAATAAACTGAAAATGACCTCCTTAAATTCGGAACTTAGGGGAGGAACTACAAGAAAATACCAAACAGTTCGATACGGTCTTCAGAGACTACAGTATCACCCTTATCAGGGTTCATAACTCAACCATAAAAAACTGGAGGCACAGGCATTAAACCTCTCCCAGAAATTGAAATTACCTTCACACCGGTAGCTGAATTACAATTTTGCACATCAGAGAGGGGCAACCACAAAGTCTTCTCAGAATTAAAAAAATGCAGTGATACTTTGATCATAAAGTCAATAATATTAAATCGAATCAAATTTATTTGATTTCTTTTATTTCTTTGAAGTAGTAGTGTCTTTAAATGTATATCGTATTAGACCTTCGAGTTAGAAAAGTTTTTTCACTCCAGATTTCGCCACGAATCTCAATAATAGGTTTCCAATGTTTTTGTGATGCTGTATCTAAGGCGACTGATTTAGAAAACAACAAATTTGACTGACGAGAGTGGCTAACAAGCAAAACATTACTATGAATAGCTTTTATTTACTTCACTCATGTAGTGTAGGACAGGGTGCAACCAGTTTATTGATTTTTCCCCTCACAATATAGCTCTTTCCGCTCGATAATCTAGCAAATTCCACCGAAATGTCCTGCATAAAAAAAAGAATATCCCTGAGGGAAAATTCAGACGATTTTTCTTCACTTCTGTTCGCACTTTTTACTATTTTTTTGTCGCTTTATTGATCCAGTATAGCAGAATAATTCCAAAACTCTATTATGTAAATGGAATGCCATTGGACAATTTCTGGAGACAAAGCTAAGTAGAGGGTTGGTCTGAAATATTGCTAGGAAAACGGTGATATTTTCATAAAATGTGCGTTAAAAATATCAAACCCGCTGATATAAGCTAAAAAATACGTCCAATATGATCTAAATGTAAGCACTATTACCAAACAACATCTGTTATTCATAGCAAATTCTCTAAGAATCGCAAGCAAAGAAGAAGCTGGGGAAAAAATCCGAAATGCGCTCAGAAAGCAAAGTGATTGAGGCCAAAATTTCAATAAAATAGGGGAAACGTTTCGAATATTTTGTCAACTTGTATTGCAAAAATGGTAAAAATGAGTAATTTTGCAACCACATTAATTTTTGACATTGCATTAAACAAACAGTAAAAACTTATAACTGATTGAAAAATGATCAGAAATAACCTACGCCAGGCAGAAGAGTTTTTTTTTTCTTTTTTTTCTTTTTAAGCAACGGAATACCGTAAAAGAGAAGAAAAAAAATCAGTGGCAACGGGAGAGGTTAAAACTTAATTATAAAAATGACTAAAATAGAGATTCCTCCCTCCTCCTCTCAATGTGGAAGTTTTACCAAAAATTCACCGTCAACACACAAGATAAGCATTTACAAATAATTTTCCTTGACGTTAATTCTAATGAAAGGTTAGAAATTTTAAAGCTGTTAAACAAACAATAACAATAAATACATTTTTAGCTCTTTTGCTCAACAAATGTTTTAGCTCGATCCCACGAAGTTTCATTGCTATTTTCAATGTATCTCAAATAAAATATTTTCAAAATGGTATTCAAATATCGTGTATATTCTTAAATTCTTATTGAGAAACCAGAGGTAAAAAAAAAAAGTGGATGCTGAACTTATCAAGATTTATTTAGATATATTTTCCTCTTTTGAAGGTATTTTTTATAATTTATTTATATATTTATATTGGTTGGGGAGGGAGGGATATTTCGTTATTAAAGTTAAAACTTCTGAAATTCTGATCCGCAATCTTTTTGTGTGACGAAAAGTGGAAGGGTGAGCACTGTGCCACCGGTGAAAAAACAGCAGTGTCGCGCTTGCCTTTGGACGTCGGCAGAGTTGGGCAAATTTTAATTGTATGGACAATTAAAGATTAACAATTGATTAATCGGTAAATGAAACCACAACAACTAACAATTGATCAAGTGTAATTGTGAAAAATTACAATTAACAATTGATTAATTGTTAATTGTAGTTTACCACAGTTAACAATTAATTAATTGTTAATTGCAGTTTGCTACAGTTAACAATTGTCAATTGTTTTGTGAATTTTAATTTCAAAACTAGTAATTTTAAAAAAATTACTGGTTTTACATAATATACTGTATTGTATAACATATTGTCAGGTCTACCTGGAACGTGGGACGCTGGACGGGTACGATATTACTATGTAACTATTTAAATACACATGTTAGCAACAAATAAAGGATCAATGCACAACAATAAATATATTAAGAGCAATAAATTATTTACTGCAACGTATGACTTTTCTCAAAAAAATCTTATGGCTCCAGCAAATTTCCTCAGAAAAGATATATTTCAGTTAAAAGTTCAAAATTTTTTTTTTACGTACAAACATTTACGTGTGGAAAAAGCTTGCCAACACGAGACTAGTTCACGTGGCGAGCGAGCAATCAGCACTGAACGAAAATACGAAATAGAAGAATACTTTGGACTTCGTACCCTGCGCTGAACCTATTGATACGTAAAGTTAATTGTTGGTTTTAATTATTTCCTAAAATAATTTAAAAAATAAATTGAAATTATTTTAATTGTAAGAAACGATTAACGTACATTAATCCCATTAAATTAATTGCAAAGTGCAATTAATAGTTAAATTGCAATTAATTTAATTGCAATTAATTTAACTGCAATTAATTTAATTGCAATTACTTTTTCAATCAATTAACAAGGCAATTGAAAAATAATTGATTAATGCCTAACACTGGGTGTCGGAGAAGGGTAAGACGTATGCTCTTCTTACTTTCATCCTTTCTCATTGTCCGTGGTTGCGTGTACTGAAACGAGAAAGAGAAAAGCAACCAATATTTTTCAACAACTATGTGAAAATAAGATAAAAGGCAACACATTCTGAATGAAATGAGAGGGGAAAAAAGACTCCTGCAGTCAATGCTTTCGCAACTGAAATGCGAAATAAAAACATAGTTGATTAATACTTTCAAAAGTAAATAAGAAAAAGAAACACAACCAACATCTTCTAACAATTATGAGCAAATAAAACAAAGGGCAACACATTTTAAATGAAATGCGAGAGCAATTAAAAAAAAAAAAGATTAAAGAACGAAACAAAAAAAAAGAGACTTTTGTAGTTAATGCTTCTGCAGCTGAAATGAGAAGCAAAAGGATACTTGATCAAAATTTTCAAAATATGTAAAATCAGAAGGAGAAACAAAACCAACATTTTCTGACAACTACAAGCAAATTAAATAAAAGACAACACAGTAGCAAATGAAATGAGAAGGTAGTCAATGTTTCTTTAATCAAAATAAGAAAAAATTTAGCCAATAATCTTCTAACTGAAATGAAAAAAAAAAAAAAATGAAAATGAAGTTCGACCAATATTTTTAGTTAGATTTGAAAAACTAAAAGAACAAAGTATTCTTTTAAAAAAGGAAGAAAAGCTTCACAAAGTGTCACTGATGTTTCATTGAGGTTCATGTTATAACTATCTACTATTATCTGGCTTATTGGTAATTGATCACGAAATTTCGTAACATCAAAATAACTTCTCGAAACGCGCGAGAAATTTCCTTCTTTTCTTTTTCCTGCTTGCAATTGACGATCACCGTCAAACAATGAAAGGAAAGTTCTTAAGTACAGTGAATGTGCATTTGATAAAGATACCACATTAAAATTAAAAAATGGTATAAATATCCAATTTTACAGATAGTATCACTTCAATAATAAATACACACGAAGAATACGCATGAGCACGTGTAATATAGAATTGTTGTTTGATCGCAAGCGAAATCTAAACAAAAACAAACTTTGGTACTGTTTAGGGGGAAAATATTAAAATACTCCTATTTACTCAGTCATTATGAGCACTAAGAAAACAAGTTAAGATTTGAACCGATGTCTATTTGAGTTTTCTTTTAAATTTATAAAATAAATTGGGGGGGGGGGGGGGCAATATCGAAATACTCCTAATTATTCAGCCATTATGAGCTCTAAGAAAACAAGCAAGGTTTGAACCAATGTCTATTTGAGGCTTCTTTTAAAAAAATTTCTTGGGGAAAATATCAAAATACTCCTAATTACTCAGCTATTATGGGCACTAGGCAAGCAAGTAAGATTGAATCTGGTGTCTATTTGAGTCTTCTTTTAAATTTATAAAATAAAATTGGGGGGGGGGGCAATATCAAAATACTCCTAATTATTCAGTCATTATGAGCACTAGGAAAACAAGTTAAGATTTGAACCGATGTCTATTTGAGTTTTCTTTTAAAATTTATAAAATAAATGGGGGGGGGGGGCAATATCGAAATACTCCTAATTATTCAGCCATTATGAGCTCTAAGAAAACAAGTAAGGTTTGAACCGATGTCTATTTGGGGCTTCTTTTAAAAAAAATTCTTGGGGAAAATATCAAAATACTCCTAATTACTCAGCTATTATGGGCACTAGGCAAGCAAGCAAGATTGAATCTGGTGTCTATTTGAGTCTTCTTTTAAATTTATAGAATAAAATGGGGGGGGGGGGCAATAGCAAAATACTCCTAATTATTCAGCCATTATGAGCTCTAAGAAAACAAGTAAGGTTTGAACCGATGTCTATTTGAGTCTTCTTTTAAATTTATAAAATAAATTGGGGGGGGGGGAGCACAATATTAAAATACTCCAAATTATTCAGCCATTATGAACACTAGGAAAACAAGTAAGGTTTGAACCGATGTCTATTTGAGGCTTCTTTTCAAAAAATTTCTGGGGAAAATATCAAAATACTCCTAATTACTCAGCTATTATGGACACTAGGCAAGCAAGTAAGATTGAATCTGATGTCTATTTGAGGCTTCTTTTAAATTTATAAAATAAAACTTCTGCGGAGAAATATCAAAACACTCCTAATTATTCAGCCATTATGAGCATTAGGCAAGCAAGATTGAACCAGATGTCTATTTAAGACTGAGTAAGAAAATGAAATAAAATTTGAAAAGAGAAAGAACCCATTAAAACGAGCAATATACTACCTTCACGAGAGAGGTAGACTAAACGTAAATTCAAAATCGATACGCCATTTGGGGCGTCAATAACGTGTTTGGCGTGGACAATAAAAAATCGGCGTTAAACAGACTGTGATTGTCAGTATTATTATTATTATTGTTAATGCAGAGAAAATCCCCAAAAGTGGCAAACCTTCTGGCGACCAAATTGTCATCTTTCGATTTACCTTTTCCGATAAACAGAGTATAGCTTTAAAATTTTGATTAGAATGCTATTTTTACAACAAAACTGAATTCAGAGTGCTCAAATTAGCTTAAATACCGAAACTGATTACATTCTGATTATTGATTTTATTCCATTGGAACAAAAGATTGTTTTAAAGAGAAAATGCAGCTCGAAAAGCGTTTTTCATTTTACTAAAGATAATTTTATACATTTCGCAATTTTGTAAGTTTCTATAACGGTAGCAAAATGCATTTTTTAGGCATCTCACAAAGTTAAAAAAAAAAAACTATTGTATAATATTTTTTCAGAAATTTAGATTATCCATGTAAAAGCTCTTACAGGTAAAGTTTTCAACAAAATTAAGTTGTTTCAGATATTTTGTTAAATTATAATTTCAATACAAATTAAGTTAATATTTTAAAGGTAATATTTTTCAACAGTGTAAAGTAATTTTTTGTTAGGTTGATTCATAACTTTATTCAAAAGAACAGAAAATAATGCGTAAATATGATTTAACGTCAAATAAAAAGAGATATCGCGAAAATATTGTTTTGAGATCACTAGATGAACTTTTCTTCAGTTTAATTTAATAGCAACGATTGAACCTAATTGCACAAAATTTGGTTTTACATGGACAAAAAGTAGTGATGTTGTTTTTAAAAATCTGAAATCGGGTCTTGTCACATGAAATTTAAAGTTTGATGCTTATTGTAATGAGAAGATGATCCCTTAACAAAACTCTATGAATTAAATGTTATTCTGTAAATTTTCCCTGAGAGAAGTTCTTTTTCTCTCTCTTTTTTTCTTTTAGGAGAGTCAATCTTCTTTTCCCAAAGCGCATGATTAAATCCTTTCTAAGTAGATGAAATACTACAACGAGAAAAATACTTATATACAGTACAATCCCGCTGATGTGAACTCCGCTTAATCAAAATTCCGGTTAATCTGACTAGTTTTATTTTCGAAAATCAAAATTGAAAAGATTACCTGAAAAGTTTCAAGTATACTTTTTCAAAATTCTTTTTCAGCATGCATAGTTTTGCACGCAATGCAATGATTCAACGATCACATTTACAACTAATAAAAAATACCGGGCTACTACAACTGATTCTTTCGTTTTCAAATCACTATTATCCAAACGTATGTCTTGTTTTTATCGATGGAAGAAATAGTGGCAAGTTCATCCTTTCAAAATTTTCCGGGAAAGGGAGGGGGCAAAGGGTCTATACTCAACGCAAGTTTTATCGGAAAATAACAAAAACCATACCACTTATATACATAAATATTAGTTTTTCTGAGTTAAGGGGGGAGGTAATTATCCCCTGACACCCTAAATGGCGGGGATGAACAGAAGTAAAGTTCAAAAGATTAGGGCTTGTTCTTCCATTTAGGTTAGAACAAAAGTTTTATTCAATACCGTTGATGGTCAAAAATTAATTTCATTAACGTATACCTCAGATTTTGGTGATAAAAATGGTTATGCAATACAACTTTTTTATTTAGTTTTTATATTTATTTTGTTTAATTACTATTTAATTTCTTTTTCTTTCATTCTATTTATTTGCTTTTTGATCAGGACACTGCTTTCGCTTTCTCCCATCAAACTTTGTCCCATAAAACAATGCTTTATTTTACTCCATAAGGTCATGTTTTGACCGTTTTGCTTCATAATAAGATTCACTGATAAAAAATAAAAAAAGGAGCAGACACATCTACGGCTTCTGCATTCGAAGCAGTGTACAATGGCCTCGTTTCTGATGCCATTCGATGGAGAGAAAAAGTGAAGAAAGTTGTGAAAATCGGATGAGGTTTGGACACTTCCTCTTCCAGGGGGCTTCACCCGAGGGAATGTTTGGCCGAAAATCTTGAAGCACTTCCTGATTCCGTCTGTTTCGACATCGCTTACATTGTTACGAAAGTGGACTTGTGTCTTCAAGTTTATGGGCGAAGATTCTCACGGAAATATAAGATCAAAATTATTTTAAACAAAAGAATAATTTCGTTCAGGAAATTAAGTATTTAACACCTATTGATAGCCGAAGTTGTTTCATATGTTGCCCAGATATAAGATAGAAGTTAGCGTTACTTGCACCTTCACTCGATAATTTGTTAACTCATTTTTTCATAAAATTTCATCATCAATATCATGTGATTTTATTCGATATTTTCTGATCCTGAAACAATTGGACGATAGTGTCATAACATAATGTCAGCAACTCTTATCTAGTTGCATATTATATTAACAGAGATCTACCCTTCTCCATAAAGACCTCCAGCTATTCAATTAAAGTTTGGAAAGATGTATTACCTCTTTCTAAAGAAAGAAAAGGTAATACGGGAATAAGCAGAAAGAATGCAGTTGGGATACCGCAGTTGATAAGAAACTAATCATTTCGTAATTGTTTCAGTTTACACCTGAAATTTATCGTAAATGTAATTTTTAAAACAGAAACAAGTGATCTTCTAGATTATCTATCAGCTGTTTTATCATCAATGCTCTTGAACAATAGTTACACAGAGGGTACAAAGAAATGCTTCTGTAATAGTTATGTTCGTACTTAGAAACATTTCCAGTCTCGCTAGTTTAAGTGTCTCAAATATCGATCAAAGATACGAAAACATGTGGCAGCTCCTGTTCCATATGTTTGATCCCACAGAAAAGGATGTTTTAGCTTCATTTAAAAACAATAATAACATTAATGCAGTAAAGATGTAAAAAGTCAATGTTATGTCAGAAGAAAAGTGGCCGCGTTTGAAAATTCCAAGCTTTTGAAAATTTGCGCGAGCAACAGGTTTTCTCACGGGGTTTTTTCGTCCTGCCAGAACGTGCTCGAGTTTTCTGAAATCGGTCGGGTTTCGGATTATCGAGTGGCAAGCTCTCGAGACTCTACTGTAATAGTAAATAGGGGAAATTATGTAACAAGAGACTATAACTTTTAACAAAGAAAAAGTTTTATTTTTTCTTCCTTGTACGTAGTAAATGAAATATTGAAATCACGAAAAACATTTCCCCCATGCTTCGGCCTAAATTTCTGTTTTCAAGCTGTTACAATCGGGTTTTTTTTTCCATTATTTTTTCCTTACATAATTTTTTTCTCCAAACAAATAATGCCATGATAAAATCAATGCTTTTGCATTTAAAAAAGAAAAAAAAATAATAATAATGCCATGTAAAAGAGCTTGTACTGTAACCTAACGAGCATTCGAAGAAGCCATCCCCGAACGAATGTTTATTAGCTTTTTCGATACTTGAGCATGTATCTACACATACGGAATTAGTGCAAAGAGAGAGAGAGAGAGAAACGCCGTTCCAGTACAGTTTTTCAGAAAGAACAAATTTTTCATTCACATACAATTTGGTCGCGATTCAAGGTTCAAATATTTCGCATTCGAATGTATTGCCTGCATAGGTTCCAGCTATACTCCTCCGCGTCCCTCCTTGGTTGGAATCCGGTGTTCCAAAAGGGATCTCTACACGTTTGTAGTTACAAATCAATCTTTATATCGGTGCAGACTGAAAAAATGTCATAAATTGGAGACCGCGTGGGGAGTGAAGACTTTCATTCATGAAACCAAGACCCCAAATCACGTGACAGATTTTAAAGCAAAGCGTTGGAAGAAATCAGATTTTATTCGCTTGTTTCAAGCAAAACGTCCAGCCATTCGTCGTTGTTGAGTCACGTGACTTGGGGCCTTTGGGTCAGCTTTTGCTAAGCCAATGACTAGACTTGCTCTCTCCATTTTAATTCCTGGTCTAAGGTTTATATAAGCAACGTATCTCATGGCGTTTTGTCCTTGGGGATGCATCGTTTTCTACAAATTTGGCAACAAAAATGGGGATGGATGATGGGGGTTTCACGATATTAGGAGAAATTTAAACAGAACCAATGTAAAAGCTGTCGATGTCGGCAAAAGGATGTAAGTGCCAAAATCAAAGATTTGAAGATGATCAGTACAAATGGTAGAAGAACCTCTCCTCTGTTTTGTGGCAAGAAATGTTGCTAGTAGCTTTGGTGGGTGCTGGCTGATGAAGAGCATGATTATTGAAAGAAAGAAAAAAAAAACATAAAAGCCAACCTAGGATCTAAACTTTAAAAAGTCCACTTGCATCCCTTTGTCCTCACTGCCTCATCTGCAAGAATCTTTTCTGCATTGATTGCAGCAAATAAAAGCCTAAGGAGTTAAAATGTCTTCTGCTCTATCCAAGGCACTAGTAAACTGTATTACTGCTCCTTTTACACGTTTAAAAAGGAGAAATATTTTTGTGGAAATGAAGATTTTCAAATTGCTCCACAAAATCATTCATGAACAAGTTGGGCTTTATGTACCGCTTTCAGTTTGACAGGAAATTCAGAAGAATATCTTTCATCTAGGAATCTGTTAAAAATACAACTTCCATCATCTTTCAAATGATTTTGGATTATTGGCTGTAATATTACACCAATATTTTGGTACAAAAACGTATGCATTCACTGCTCCAGTTGTGAATTTTAAGCGTCCAACCTGTGTGTTGGATCATTTTGAAAAGTGCAGAAAATTGCATTTTTTCAATGGACTTTTTATTCTGTAAGTAAATTGGTAAGTACAATCCAACTTATTCGTGACCTAATTTACAAGTTTTTATCAACAAAAAATTACGAACATCGGAAAAGTAATTTCCTCTGAATTTCCACCCTTCAGGTGCAGTTCTACATGAAACTAGCATTAAAGTCTTGGGTTAGACTGGGAATAGCCTTGAACTGAAATGTTTATGTGTGTAATAGTAGGGTGGTCCAAAAAAGGCCCTTTTTCAAAAATTTCTGATTTTTACTGGTCCTACCCTCCCATTTGGTTCCACTAATGTAAAAATTAATTATTGTAAAGTTTCAGCTCATAATTTTAACCTTTAGAGGTAGCTCAACATCCTCAAAGTTCGGCTAATAATTGATTTTATGCAATAAATGCAAAAGAGAAGGAAAAGGCTAAAAAAAGCAATACAACTATATTTTATTTAAATCTTTAGCATTTTGTATGTTGAAAATTATACAACAATTATATTTAAATGACTATGGATGTGGTTGTGCTAGTACCTACCAAACTATTTTTTACAATCGGTAAAAGCGCGGCAATGTTTCTATACAACCTGCAACAAGAATTGAAATTATTCTTCAATGGTTATTATTTTTTCATTAAAATCATTTATAACATATATTTATTCTTTTCTGCAAGATTATTATTTACTGGCTCACTCCAATAAATATTAGTGCTTTGTGAAGATAATTCTCCCAAAACTCGCAGATTTGTTTGATCTCCCAAGTTTTGCTGGATAAAATGTATCAGGTAAATTCTTTTTTTCAGTTAATGAAGATGACCTTAAGCTAGGAAGTACTCAAATTTCATGAGAATTTTGGGCATTAATCTCAGGTACTTTGCAGCAATATTTTTTCACTGACTTCTTGAACAGCTTTACCAATTGTCTTATATTTGAGTGTATCACTCAATTGTCAAAATGAGCCATCAATTTTATTTGCTTCTTCATCAATATTTTTATATTGCAATTATGAAATTTATATTTCATTAAATTAATATCATTACATAGTGCATTCTGAAGTATAGAAACTCACCCTCGGTTTTAAATAAACACATTCTGCACATATACTACATCTTTTGAAATCCAATATCTTCCACATAATCGATGGTGAACTAGTGGTTAAACACTTGTATTTCAAAACAGTACAGGATTTTTAACATCCATTATGTATAGTGCTTAGCTCTAAGTGCAATAATTCAGATTCTAGGAAAGGAGTTTGATGCTGAACTATTAAAATCAGTTCAAGAAATTCTGGAATATATCTCTTGAGTCATACAGCAATTTTTTAACAGATTGTATTCTATAGCTCTTTAGATAAGTTTCTTTTCCTTATTATTGAGCCTTGTAATGCATTTATCCTTACAAATAAACTCCCAGCAGGCCTAGAATATGTTACAGAGAAGTAATTTTGGTGCAGAAGTATGGAAACTATGCATTTATTAAAAATCACACTAATAATCAATTGTATAATATGGTGTTGACATTCCAGAATGAATTATTTTTTAATTATTTTGTACTAGTAAAACAGGTGCTATTGTTTTTGCCAGTATTGATGCTTCTTCAGTCAAAGCACAACACTTTGTCAACTTACAAAGAATTGGGCAAAATTACATTAACTGCTACATCTTACAAAAAAATTGTGTATTTACAGAATATATTTCATGGCCAGTGAAATGTTGAAACTGTGTACATATTTAATAGCAATTTTACAATGTAATTAATTTCTTTTAGTGGAAAAAGCAATTATATTTGTGATTAGTTTAGTCCTTTGTCAATTTACTTATATTCAGCAATGGTGCAAACTTCATCGGCTTTGAGCTACCTCTAAATATTATTCAAATACTATAAAATTTTGTCCTACTTATTTTCTAATGTATTGAAACCAAATGGGAGGGTAGGACTCAAAAAAATTTCACCTTTGAAATTTTGGACCACCCTAGTGTAATAGGTACAAAACTGGAATGCCATCTTCATACGATAAAGTGTATTTACGGAGTTTGACGGTATTAAATAGAGTTTTAATACATTTGTAGTAGTATTTTAAACAATATTGGTGTATTAAAGCGAATTGCATTGAGAATACAAAATGACAACCTTTGTGCCATCGAACTCCCGTGTGAACAATGCATGTCCAACCTTACACTTTGATGCGACTCTGAACACAGGTCTTAATTTCCATTTTGCTCACCCCCGAATTAAT
Source organism: Uloborus diversus (assembly GCF_026930045.1). NCBI lineage: Eukaryota > Metazoa > Arthropoda > Arachnida > Araneae > Uloboridae > Uloborus > Uloborus diversus. The sequence goes on from NC_072731.1 coordinate 225,948,414, forward strand.
GTTGAGTTCTTTTTTCAACCCGACCACACGCGGATAAGTGCTTAAGCACGTATAGACACCCGAAATATCCATTTTGACATTGCCCGAGTTAATTACAACGATTTTTCTCGTGACATCCGTACGTACGTATGTATGTATGTGCGTATGTATGTCGCATAGCTCAAGAACGGTATGTCCTAGAAAGTTGAAATTTGGTACGTAGACTCCTAGTGGGGTCTAGTTGTGCACCTCTCTTTTTGGTTGCATTCAGATGTTCCAAAGGGGGCCTTTTACACCTTTTTGGGGGGAAACCAATGTTAATTTCAGTGCAAACTCAAGTAGTCTTATAAGTTATGCAAATACTTGGCAATACATCGCCAAGCTTTTGGTCGCCAAGTTTTGTCGCCAACTTGACGACAAATTTGGCGATTTTTTTTTTAAATCTGGTTTTAATTTGGCCATTGCTGGTAATATTTAGAGTTGATAATTGAATCACATTAAAATTGCCAATAATGGAGAAATAACTTTAAATTGGTGTAAAAAGAAGTCATGTGATGCACACATCAGCTCGTTAATTTCATGTTTATGCGAGCATTTTAGACAAAATTCTGCCTATTTACGTGCAAACATAAGACCTGAAGACTATAATTGGGTCCTGCACTTCTTTGACTAGAAATTAAGCCTCTTGCGACTGATAGCGAATCATTTTGCATAACGAACCAATTACTTCTAGAAAAATATACTTTAAAATATAAATTGTTCCAAAGAACGAGTTTATTTACTGTGTCATTAAAATGACTACAAATTTATGTAATGTTTTTATTATCAATACGCAGTTTTTACAATGAGTGTTCGTAATCATTCAAAAGATACATATTATTATTTTAAAGTAAAATGCGAAATATGTTCATTTTGAAAACTATGGTTCAATTAGAGAAAACGTGAAATGCCATAGAAAAGGAAAAAAATCGATGTGTTGTACTCATCCTGCTATGTCTTATTGCTTTTTCCGTCTAAACGCAGTTCGAAGAATACATTTTGTTAAGACAGGAATTCATGTCTACCGAGAACACTTTTATTTAAACATATGTTATAAGATGCTATAAATAATAGAATTTGATCGATATTTGAAAAGATTAAACACACGTTCCTTTGAAAGAGCAAGAAGAAATCTTTTGAATAGAATTTCAAGAAAGCATGTTATTTTCTAAAATATGATTGAAGTTTTATCCTTTTTGTTTGCGGAGAAATATTGAGGACACACGTTTTTTATTGAAACTTTAGGTTATATGAAAAGTATAGGTGATGAAATTTCAAAATATTACGATCAAAAAAATGAAAGTTCCTGTCGTTATATGATCCGTAATGCATGAAAACTATGAATACATCAAGAGAAGGATTTTATTCTCTTTCCATACTACAAAAGGGTTCGTCTTTGCAAAGCTTTTAATTAACCTTATAATTTTACTAATAGGACGTCTCGTAACTATAGTTTGGGCCCGTTTTTCGACATCACGAGTGAAATTAAAGTAATTCTGTTTAACTGAATGTTTGGAAAACAGCATTGTTAAAAATCAATTAGTTGACCATTCAGCTCACCAAATAATCAAGTGATTGTGGTCAGAACTGCTTTTCATGCTGACAGCCTAAAAGTAACCCTAACGCTCAGTATAAATTTAGCTTTCATTCAGGGTCGTAGCGCCTTGGCTGGCATCGAGTTTTCTGTTAGGTTTTTCTTTCTGTTTGACACTTATTAAGCTCACGGCATTACTTGTGGTAAATAGTACCTATCTAACACACAAAACGCGACTTTATCATTGTGATATCCATAAAAAAGGGTCGCATCAGCACACAGTCTTGTGAATTAGTTCGGATTCCAAGATCAAACTAGAAGACACGGTAATAACATCAAATGAAAGCCATAAACTGACTTAGAAAACTGTTTTTAATTTAATTTTCTACTATTTTGAGCTAACTGCTGAAAGAATTTGCCGATACCTTTTACACCAGGTTACAAAAGGTTTTTTTTTTTCCTACGCTTTTTTCCAGCGAAAACTTCAGTACTATTTTTCACTGTTACATCAAAAGATAGAAATAAAGAGTGAAAAAAGCTAAGTAATTTTGGTACATTACGTAATCAGAACGTGTGAAGTATTCTTGCCCAATTAATCATTTTAATAATTACAAACTTTGTTTGATTTACTGAAAAAAAAACGAAGAACTTTCCAGTTTTAAGTGCCCAAATAAAAGTGAAAGTGGTTGCCTTATCAGATTGTACTTAGCGAGAGGCATTAATTACGCCATCTTTTAAAAGTGAAAGTTAACAAAAGCTGCTGAATTTGACCTTCTAAGACGTGTCTTACTCATATCAAATGCTTTCAGTTTTGAAAACTTCCTTAAAAAATGTTTTTAATTCCATGTGGCATCAAGATTTTAATCATCAAATGTAATTCTGTTAATTTTCGTTTTGAATAAGTAAGTAAAACTCAATTAAGCTGATATGTGATCTTACTTAGTATTAATGAGAGAGGCAAAACAGTGTACTCCTAGAAGATTTTACACGTATTGGCACAACATTTCCGCAAAGACTGTCATCTCTTTTTATAATTGAATTAGTTAAGAAAAATGAAAATCCGTTTTACGATCACATCAATCAAGAATTTAAATAAGGCATTTGTAAATTGTACAATGTCAAGATATTTATTGGTGCTTTTTAACAGATTTTCTTAATTGTATGTCATGCGGGGGGGGGGATTGTTTCTTTTAGCACATAATAAAAATTTGATATTTTGGTGTTTCTTTGCATACGCTTTTAGAAGCGTTAACTAAACATAATTGCTCGCTAAGGCACTAAACAGAAACAAAATTAATTCCTTTTTAATCCTATTGAATGTTACCTTTTTTTTTTTTTTTTTTTTTGTAAATTGCACAGTACACCTGCTTTGTTAAGTTTTTCATAAAATAAAGAGAAGTATTTTTGATTCAAAAGGAAGAATAAAATAAGTTGGTCAATGAAATGAAGTCGAGACACATTTTAACACATGAAGCAGTGAGAAGCAAAAGGATAAGTGCCAAAATTAAAAGAGTCGAGATAACCTGTGCAGAGGGTAGGAGAACCTCTCCTTTGGCATTGGTGCAAAGGATTGTACTAGTAGCCCTTGTAGGTTCTGTTATGCAGCATGATTCAAAAAAAATTTTTTTTTTAATTAATTTGAATTTTGACATCTTGAATTCAAATTATGTTTTTCGCAATCACGTGTTTTTTTGCGTGTGTGCAGGCATGTGTGTGTGTGGGTATGTGTGTGTTTGTGTGTGTTTGTGTCTGTGTGGGTATGTGTGTGTTTGTGTGTGTTTGTGTATGTGTGCAGGCGTGTGTGTGGGTATGTGTGTGTAGGCGTGTGTTTGTGTCTGTGTGCATGCATGAGTGTGTGGGTATGTTTGTGCGTGTATATGTGTGTGTGGGTATGTTTGTGCGTGTATATGTGTGTGTGGGTATGTGTGTGTGAGTGTGTGTGTAGGCATGCGTGTGTGTATGTTTGTGCGTGTATATGTGTGTGTGGGTATGTGTGTGTGAGTGTGTGTGTAGGCATGTGTGTATGTGTGTGTGAGTGTGTGTGTAGGCATGCGTGTGTGTATGTTTGCGTGTAGGATATGATGCAACCTGCAGACGGTTTTCGTTAGAGGAGCAGCATCGTGAGGCCGGTCGACGGTGGTGCTGGCAGAGTGAGGCGGGGGGGGGGGGGAATAAAATCATAGCACGCCAAAAACAGTCAAGTGAGAACAATAAGCAATCGTGATTGCTCAAAAACATCAATGAAAGCCTACCTAGGATCTGAACTTCAAAGGCATTTAAAACTTTAAAAAGCTCACTTACATCCCTTTGCTTCTCACTGCTACACATATAAAATAATTATCTCTGATAATTAAACAGCTGTCAGCTCTTGGCTTCGTATATATGTTTAACTTTGTCGAAAATTATTTAACTTTGAACATTGTTAGAATTTTCTTGTTTCAAAAGTTTGATCCCGCTGATATAAACTTGATTTCTGGATATGTAGCTATGGGGCTGTCCATATATAGATGATGTCACACTTTTTTCAACATTTCTGACCCCTCCTTTCCCTTGTCACAAAGAGTTACAATTCACCTTCCCCCTCCCCTCCCCTTGTTATATGTCACGCTGTTTTTCATAAGCATTTTCTCATTAAAAAATGCGTTCTGTTGCACTCCATCTCTCCCCCTTGTCACAATCTCACAACCCCCTCCCCACTCATGAAGTGACATCATTTGTAGACAAGCCCTGTTCTGGGTGTTTTGTAATTACATGGGTCTCGATTTGTTCCACATAATTTGGGGGAGAGAAGAATTTAATTTTCTGTGATATTTCAAATTTACTGGCACAAGCGTGTGTGCATAAGAGAGAATGGATTATGTTCTCGCTGCCGTCCTGTACCTAATTTAAGAACTCCTCAGTGTTGTTCACTCATTGTGTTCAATTTGTCTGAATTTAAGTTAAAGGTTTAATAAAATCAAATAAATGCTCCCTCCGTCCCAAATTAGTCGCTACGTTTGGATCGAAAATTTTGTCCTGAATTGCACTCAGGAACATTGAAAATAGCGCCTCAAGAAGGAAACATTGGATTCAAGTGAAATGTAATATACAGAATAATATAGGTGAGAGATACACTTGATCACAAAATCAAGACAATTAAACAAATATTGGCTACGAAATGAGATAAATACAGTGCTACTTCAATAGCACGTTGGACCCCCTTTTGCTCTAATACAAGCCGCAACACGGTCCGGCATTGAGCTAATTAAACACCTGATGTTGTTCAGAGGCAGATGGACCCACAAATTTTGAACAACCACTTCTAAATCTTGCACAGAGTAGCACGGCGGCACCTGACGTTTCAGCTGATCCCATACATGCTCTATAGGGGAAAAGTCGGGGGAGCGGGCTGGCCATGGAAGAGTCTCAAAAGGACCTAAGAAGTCTTGAGCAACTCTAGCTGTATGCGGCCGAGCATTATCTTGCTGGAAAATTGACCCTGGGAGGCCATTTAAGAACGGTCCTACATGTGGTTGCAGAATTTCATTAACATAACGCTGACCTGTTAAGGTTCCATGTTCCACAACTACAGTGGACCGGCGATCATAGACTATGGCCCCCCAGACCATTATACCCGCGGTGCGGGCACTGCGTCGTGCGATAGAATGGGTGAAATGGTACCTTTCTCCAAGGCGCCTCCACACCCGCGCGCGGTAATCATCTGACTCAAAAATGAACCGGGATTCATCACTGAACACCACCTTTTGTCAGTCAATGACGTCCACATCGCTCTGACTTCGCACCATTGTAGACGGAGTTGCCTATGTTTTGGTGTTAAAGGGGATACACGAAAAGGACGCTTGAAGTGCAGATTCACTTTCGAGGCGTCTAGAAATGGTTCGGGGAACAACTGCTACCCCTACGTCTGCTTGTATGGTGGAACGAGTCACTGTGGGATCCACGAGATCTTGCCGGACGATCCTTCGATCCTCTCTCCTCGTCTTCCCGGTCGCTCCAAACCCGTTTTCTTCTCACGTAAGAACCATTTCGTATCCACTGCCTCCAACAATTTCTAACGGAACACTCCGAACAATCCACCTAGGCAGCAACACCGCTTGTCGACCAGCCCGCAATTTTCATGCCAATGATCAAACCTCTTTCAAACTCGCTTAACTGTGAGAAACGTTTTCTAATTCATCTACCTGGCATCCTCCACTTATTAAGGTTCTCCAACAATCGAGATGTAATCGTAACATCTATAAATCTTAAGTTATGCACTGGTTTATATAGCACCCTTTTCCCGATTGCACCGATACTGTGGGTTAACGGTCATGCGCATTGACACCAATCTTGGATCATTTGCCTAATCAGATGTCACTCTTCTTATAAGCAATGTTTCGCGATTGTACCTTTTTTCTTTCTTGGGGCGTTATTTTCAATGTTCCTGAGTGTAGTTGCTATAGTTGTGTCTGTACAAAACAGTGAATGGATACAGTGAATGAATGCATCTGAATACAGTGTGTCCGAAAAGTCCTTGACAAACTTTAAACATTCATAGAAAAGCAACAAATTGTAGTGTGAATATGTTGTTTGCACTAAGATACTTTATAGGTGGCCTTTTTATGCCATCGTAGAAAAAAGATGAAAAGAAAAAGAAAGAAGGAAAAAGTGTGATTATAGGTAATCGCTGTACGATCACAGTAAGAAAAACAACCGTCATGCGAGATGTTTAACCATTTTATTAAACAAAAAAAGCAATACTTTTCATCTCTAGAGTTCAATCAGTCCATCGTATGTTGCTCAAACTACATCTAAACCCTAAACGGTATCCAAGTTCATTCCTATGTCCACAAACGGTGCACACATTGAGATCTGGTAATGGAAGGTATAGCTTTTTGTTTGCATGATGTGAAAAATACACGGACTCTTTCGAAAGAGCAGTGACCCAGCAAGGGGGATTTAGGGGTCAACATACACAGAAGGCTTGGTTTTAACACAATGCAAATCCTAATGCAGTAAATACAGTAGTTATATAAACGTAAAGGCTTTTTACAGTAGTTTATATACATGTAAAGGATCCCCCCCCCCCAAGAAGGTAAATTCTAGCTACGTTGATGCGTAATCTATATATTTATTTATTTATTCAGTAAACTAAATTAATAATAATATCGACAACATTTATTAGACATTACAACAGAAGGTACTAAATTTCTGAGTAATGTAAAAGTTACACATCCTAGACAGCTTCAATGGTTACCGTTAGCACGCATATAACAAAAAAAAAAAAGCCTTTATATAAAGGAGAGAAATACTTGTACTTATTCATTGAATTCGTTTACCCAGATTTATTTATCAATAATTTCAATCCTAGTTTTTCAAGGTCAAGAGCAGTAAGAACAAAATGTGCAACCTTTTCTGACATGTAAATAGACGGGAAGATGGGCCGCCTAAATAGCAGGCCAAGGTACGTAAAAAGAAAGGGACAGCGGAATATATAAAAGACGATTCTGCTAATTTTCTTGGAATTTTGAAAAAAAGTATTTTGGAATCTAAAAAAGTATTGCATCGAAACAATTTTTCTTAAAATTAAATTTCGCTTTCTTTTTACTTCAATTTCAGAGCAAAATGTTAAAACCCTCTAATGTCAAAAAAAAAAAAAAAAAAAGGCCATTCCACCGTCACGTGCGGGACAAAAAGACGCTTGAACTTCAAAAACAATTTGTTCTATCTCTTATAATTTTAATTTAACAGGTGTAAGCAATTTTTTAAATATTTACGTTAGATACGAATATACTCCTGACGCAGTTATATTTTTATTAAACAATTTTGTTATTTAAAATTTAATTTATTTGCATGCGTCACGAGTGGGACATCCAAAGTCACCTCTGGTTACTTGTTTATGAATTAGTCAATATTTTTGCTCTATTAATACGTTAATGTTGAAATAAATTGTAGATTTTGAGAGTAAAAGGTTCCAACGTAAAAAAATTGTTGAGAAACAATGGGGTTGTTTAATTCAGTCAAAAGTAGTACATTTTGTCACTGAAATTGATAGAATAAGCAAAAAAAAAAATAATAATAATAATAATATGGACCCAGAAAATACTTTCATTTTCCCAACAGTTATTTTTTAATTAATTTTTTGTAATGTCCGATTTTGCAAACAAGACGTGGTCTTGATGACGTCACATATGATACATTTTGGCGCACCTTTCTTCCGCGTTTCCACGTTATGATAATAAAGGAGCGAATTAAAAATTGCGCTCAACGCTTGCTATCAACCATATCGTTGCCAATACACGTGAGTAAAGATGCGAATTAAATATTTTGCTCTGTGAATGGCAACGCAGAATGGCATTTCATCATTTGTGATGTCATCGGACAGAAGCTAAACAATGAAAGCTCGCCGATTTAAGTAATTTTTTAAAAATATTAAACTTAAACAAATTATTTAAAAAATGGTCAGATCCTATGTTTTTAAGCATGCTCTTTCAGAAAAAAATACTTTTAAAATTTTGGAAACGACCCCATTGTTTAAACCGTTGAAAAAAAAAATGTATTGCGTCATTCCCGGAAAAAGTAGTCACTTTGTATCGCACGTGACGGTTCACATATTTCACTAAAAAGTAATTATTTCATAAATTAATGACGAAATCTCTGTCTTAAGGAACCACACATCCGTTTGAAATTAGTTAAGCAATAAAATTGTTATCATTACCCTTTTAAATTATTACTTTTAACGAAAGATATGAGGCGTCACGTGCGGGAAAAAAATGACCCTTTTCAGTGGAATGATAATTTACTTTTTTCAATTTTGGTGTCATTTTAAAATCCTTGGAGGAAAAAAAAACACTAAATGTAATTTGTTGAAGTTTGTAGCAACAATTAGAACATGCGTACTAATTGCTCTTAGACTATTTAAAAGTCAAGGATCGGCGTGATCTGCTTGTGATCGTCTAATGAAAAAAGTTACCAACTCAAAAAAAAAAAAAAAGAAAAACTTTTGGTTGGTATTGTTTGTTTCTGTTGTCATAGTTATTACAGAAACATCAAATAACGTGATTTCCACACAAAAATAAATTCCAAATTCCTTCGGTCCAACCCTAATCTCTTATGTTCAAATAGCATGGCGGTAACATTTGAGATCATTCGAGTATGATCGTTAAGTTAGTTCTTAAAATGTGCCATACATGCCGATGATTTTTTTTCTAAACAACAAAATCAATAATTAATTACTTCGGACTCATTAGAATGAATATAGGGGGGTAACGAATAAATGGGAGTTTTATGACTGAAACTATCATTTTGTATCTTATATATTATCATTTTACGTGTACAAAACTTTTATGAAAAAATGAAGAAAACCAAATCTTGGGTTTTAAAATATCCTATAGTTAATTTTATGCAAGCATCCGATATTTACGCCCGCTTTATATACCCAGAGAACAAATGAAAATCGAACACTATTTTTATGAATTGTAACCTTAAATGAATTTAGAATGTAATAGGGTAAGTGACTAGTTATGGGCAGTCAACCAGTAATGGGCAGGTTTATCTTGTGCTGTTAATATCATGCTTGTAATCGATTTTCTCGGCACACCATCAGTGGATTAACAAATTAGCATCTCTGAAGAACAGCCCAATCACATTTTGTTTCCAACATGAGCTTTTATTTACAGTGTGATTTATTATGTTAATGCGTCTCAGTCAGCAAGAGTAAATTTTCTTTCCATTTAAGTATTTGAAGGGTTTCTTCCTAAAGGCCCTGACATTGCTGCTTTCTTTAAAAAAAAAAAAAAAAAACAGATAGTTTTATTGATACGTATATATTCTTAAACTTTTTTTTTTCAATCATCAAGGTATATTTTTGCCATTGATTAAGATATTTAAGATCTTTTGAAACTAATGTGCCCATAACTAGTCAAGTAAAAGTAAGCATTTCAGTTATGGGCAATGACCATAGTTGATTTTTTGGCCATTCTTACTCAAAAGTATTGTTTAGTTTTGTTGATTTGAGAAATCTTTATTTTTTCTTTTCTTTACTAATAATAAAGCTGAAAGTCTCTCTGTCTGGAGGATGTCTGGATGTCTGTGTCGCGCATAGCGTCTAGACCGTTCGGCCGATTTTCATGAAATTTGGCACAAAGTTAGTTTGCAGTATGGGGCTGTGCACCTCGAAGCGATTTTTTGAAAATTCAATTTTGTTCTTTTTCTATTCCAATTTTAAAAACATTTTCCCGAGCAAAATTATTATAACGTGGAACCGTAACATGGGCGAGCAAATTGGCGAGCAATTCACCATCAATTATTTGTAAATATACAGGTGAACCAAATGACCTTTTAATTTTCTACTACGGGCAACGCCGTACGGGTACCACTAATGACAAATAAAAAGTGCAGCAGTAAAAAAGTTCTATTTATTTTATTTATTCATTTACTTTTGCTGTTGAATACACAAACCTTTCAAATGTCATTTGTCAGTTATATTTATTTTAATTTTAATGTTGCTCGAATTAGTAAGTCAAGATACTTTAAATTTGATATACTATTTTGTTTACTTTGCTTATTTCAAAGACGTTTTACCAATAACATTAATTACTTTCATATAGCTATTGATATATTATTATTACGTTTTAAGAAAAATTTTGTCAATTTAGAAAATATTTCCCCGCTTAATCAAATGCCCCACTTAATCGAGTAATATTTCGTGGAACCGGCGCGACGGTATTCGTTTAATCGGAGCCGACAGTATTGTGAAGCGCAAAACCTTAAATGTCTCGAAACGAGTCGATTCGGACGTATGCCGTTTTTAAATATTGTGACCCACTTGTTAAAAAGAAATATGAAAGGCACATTACATAAATAATCACAAAAATCATATCAATCTGTTTAATAAGAAATAATATGAGCACAGCAAACAAAATCATGGGCATTGAACAAGATTGTTTAGAAGATATAAAAAAAGAAAGGAAAGAAAAAGAAAAAATATAATATGTTTGAATATCAAATTAAATTCTACATTGGAAACAAACTTGGTTGTATGCAAGGTTACTTTGTCTAGCGCAATTTTTTTCCCCCAAGACTATTCAACGAAGTATGTCATTTCATAAATCAATACCTACAGTGGCTCCCAAAAGTGTTCGTACACTTTGAAATTTTTTAGTAAAACCAAAATAACGCGAAACTGAATTCAAATATGAAGTCCAATATTTTTTCACATCATTCCTATGTCATTCTAAATAAAACCCTGTACTTTCTTCAAAATATTGACGGATTTTCTTTTTAATATCGGTCAAAAAAACGAAGAGACAGAGAAATAATACAAAAATCATCGTATACTCAAATACTTTCGAATAAATTCATGATTAAAATTATCATATGTCGTTTTTTTATTATTATTTTTGCATTATGCTGACCCTTAAAAGTCATTTGGCTTTAATTTTTTGTTTATTTATTCCTTAATATTGTGCTTATTACTTTAAAATGGCCGGTATTCGTAAAAAACCACAAACACCATTCGAAATTTGATTTTTTTCCTCACAGTAACAGTAAATTGGTCTGAAATGTCCCTAAATTAGTTAATTTATTCCTTTCTATAGTAAAGTGCTTGATAAAATGCTTTAAAAAAAGAATCGGACCGAAAACAAGGTAAGAAAAGGTCAACCGGCAATGTTAACAAAGAGTGATCGGAGATTTACAATAAAAAAAAAATTATGAAAAATACACATTCGAGTGCTGTAATAGTTTCTGCAGAGTTAAATGAAAATTTTTACATTTAATTTTCACCTAAAATTGTTCGGCAAGTTCTCTGATTAGCTGGATTAAATGGGACCTCTTCCCGCTGAAATTTCCTTGACCGTGCGAAAAACAGAAAGCTTGCGCTTTTCGTCGCAAAATCAATGATAAATAAGCTCAAAACATTTTAGAATTACGTCTTACTTACAGATAAAAATGAATTCAGCATTTTTGGTTAAATTGTCGCATAATTGTAAATAAAAGAAAAAATTAGGAACTTAATCTTAAGAACTTAGTTGGACCAGTTAATCAGGACGGTGAAGGTGTTCTTGTGTGAGGGTGCATATCAGCAACAAGACTTCATAGTTCGGAATTTTTTGATGAAATAATGAATCATACTGTTCATTTAAATAATTTAAAAACCAATTTTAAACTCTTAGCCAAAAATTCGGTTATCGGAAACAACTTTGTTTTTTTATCAAGATAACGATAAGAAGCACACGGTTTTTAACGTTTGCGTCTAGTGCCTCAAAAATTGTCCTCAAGTTTAGAAAATACCCCTTCAATCCCCAGATTGGAACTCAAGGTAACCTATTTAGAGATATCTGGGGGCAAGTTTACGAAAATACGGCTTTGAAACGAAAATAGAGTTAGAAGCAGTAAGACTCGAATAGTGGTTGAACACTTACTCAGAGATTAACCAACAAGAGAATCAAAAAACAATGACATATATTCCCAGAAACTTAAAAGCTGTTGTTGATACTGTATGATATTCTACTAAATTATAACTTAATAAAAAGTTCGATTATTCAATAATACAGTAAACTTACGAAAATTTTAGATTTTACTCTGTGATGAATAAATTAAATGTTTATTTATTATTTTTGTTTTCTCGGCCGTCCCCAACCCCAGCGTTGCGGAGTCTGCGGGGATGAAGTTCGTTTAAAATATGTACACCTGATCACAGCTCAAAACCCTAAATGAAGCGAGATATTTTTAGTATAACTAATAGCAAAAATATTTTTGTTTTGAAAATAAATTTAAAGATTAAATGCTGGTTTGAATATACATTGTTTACAACGTTATTGGTATTATATTGTATTATTGAGCTCTCCTTTCGTTAGGAGATTGCGTTATGTTGCGACGATCATCCATCTTCTGTTAGTTTCATTACTTTTCTTCTATCACTTAACGCTTAAAGCTGACCCAAAGAGTAGAGAAACAAAATTTCTCCGACCATGCGTGCTTCTGTCGTATGCGCGAACGAAAAGAATGCCAGACGAGGGTTGCGCCGTTACGCGCGTTATGTCACAAACAGTTTACCCTCACATTGGAACTTATCACTTCAAAATAGTTCTTTAAAATGTTTTAAAGAGGAGGGACAAAAATCCGTGTTAATCTAATTGTTCAAAAAGCGTCTGAAGATTTTCAGTGTAGAGAAATAGAAAAACGTATAAATTATTAAAATAAACTGGTAAATTTGGAGAGCTTTTTACTGCTTTATGGGGCATTTGTTGGCCACTTGCTGGGTAATCAAAGTTTTCGAACCATGTTCTTTATTTTCCTCTGTAGGTCCATAGATTGATCAAAAATTACAAGTAACCCATTTTCATATTAACTACCTGTTGGTTTTATCACATAAGTTGCCTAGAGACGCAAAGGCATCAAAACCATTATTACTGATTTTACCCGACAGGTGTTCGGTCCGACAAATATAAAACTTGATGCCACAAAATGACATGCGACAGAAATTGTGAACGGTTAGAATGTTAAGGTCACCCGATTGCGATTTTGAGATATAGGAATAGTATTTTGTTTGAGGAAATTTTTTCCCATCAAAATGTATACAGATGTTTTTCAACTACAGTACCATATATCACGGCAGATTTATGATAAAAATCAATGACAATGGGGTCGTTTAAAAAATTTTAAAAATATTTTTTTCTGAAAGAGCATGCTTAAAAATATAGGATCTAACCATTTTTTTAAATGATTTGTTCAAGTTTAATATTTTTAAAAAATTACTTAAATCGGTGCGCTTTCATTGCTTACGTTTCTGCCGTGTGACATCACTAATGATGAAATGTCATTTAGTGTTGCCATTCACGGAGAAAAATATTTAATTCGCATCTTTACTCACGTGTATTGGCAACGATACGGTTGATAGCAAGCGTAGAGCTCAATATTTAATTCGCTTCTTGATTATGATGACATGGGAACGTGGTAGAAAGATCGCCAAATTGCATCATTTGTGACGTCATTAACACTCCACCTTGTTTTCAAAATCGGACATTCAAAAAAATTAATTAAAGAATAACTGCTGGGAAAATGAAAGTATTTTCTGGGTCCATGTTATTTTTTTACTCATTCTATCAATTTCAAGTGACTAAAAGTAGAATTTTTGCTGAAGGAAACAACCCCATTTCGATTCTAATTTTATTGAACTGAGATTGCCAAAACGTACTTTGGAAACCTAAGGGGCTGTCCACAGATGATGACACGCTTTGAGCGGGGGAGTTCGTGAAACAGTAACAAGGGAGGAGGGAGGATATAACAAGAAGTGTGAAATCACACATTTTTAATAAGAATGTATTTATGAAAAAAGTGTGACATGTGCTTGGGGGGATGGGCAAAATTTTGGAAAAAACAAAGTATGACCCTCTTTTATGTGGCTTTTGGCCACTTCAATGCGGCTTTTCAGCACTATGAATATGAAATTATAAGTATAATTATGGATTTTATTAGGATATTTTTTAATTCGAGGTTTTTATCAATTATTCACATTATTTTATTACATTCTTATAGATAAGCAAAATATTGCAATGAGAAAACTATAAATAAAGAAACAACAACTAACGGACGAAGGAAAGGAGAACGCATTATCTCTGATTTAAAAAGAAATCATTTCATTTGAAAATAAATATTTTCTTAAAACTTAGAACAAGAAGCTTTCATTCATGTTCCAGTTCTTCTGAAACTGAAGTAACGTAACGCACTAATTGACAATCGCCAAACCTAATTTTATACACGAGAGAACTTTTTCAAATGATATTTCAAAAATTTAGAAATATAGTAAAGTAACGTTAGTAGTTTTCAGAAAACTTCTAAATGCTATTAAGCTATTCCTCCGTCACGTGCGGGACAATCAGTCTCTACAATTTCACCAGAATTTCGTTATAAATGTTAATATTTCAATTAAACAGGAGTAAACACATTTTTTAATCTTGGCATTTGATACAGAGATATTTTTGATACAGTTATATTTGTATCAAATAATTCGGTTATTTAAAATTTAATTCATTTACATGTTTCAGTTGCTCGACATTCAAATTCAACCCCTGTAATCTTTACTAATCATAAAGCAGAAAGTCTCTCTGTCGGGATCTCTGTCTGTCAGGATCTCTCTCTGTCCGGATCTCTGTGACGCGCATAGCGTCTAGACCGTTCGGCTGATTTTCATGAAATTTGGCACAAAGTTAGTTTGTAGCATGGGGGTGTGCAACTCGAAGCGATTTTTCGAAAATTCGATGTGGTTCTTTTTCTATTCCAATTTTAAGAACAAAACTATCATAAGATGGACGAGTAAATTACGAAATTATCATAACGTGGAACCGTAACATGGGCACAAGCCAATTGGCGAGAAAATTCACCATGCATTATTTGTAAATATACAGGCGAACCAAAAGACCTTTTAATTTTTCTATTACGGGCAAAGCCGTGCGGGTACCACTAGTTTACTGAATAAATTAGTAAAAATTTAGCTCTATTATTATAGCAAGCAATGACGAAACAATTGTGGGTTTTGAAAACTGAGGCCTCAACGTAAGGAAACGCAACAATTCATGAAACATATCCCATTTGTTGAGAAATACTAATTAAAGCCGTTGAAAAAAAATATGCATATTCATATAACTAAATCTTTCTTGCTTTTGTATTGACATTGGTCCTGCAGTTATTTAAAAACAAAGAAATAGGAGCGCCAAATTTGAACTTCTCACCGCTGTTTTGAAGACAAAAAAATAAAAACGAATAAATTAAATGTGCTCTTATAGTTCACAACACAAGTGGTTTGCCTCTGAGCAACCGGGAGAAGGAAGAATGGTGATTTTTGACAGCTGGAAAGTATTCCTAACTCATATGATACGTTGACAAAAGCGTGTATTGACAGCTTTTTCTCCGTCCTGCTTTACATACTCATACCAACTCTCTTTTTCAAAAACAAATCTCACCAGGAATGTATTGAGCAACCATCTTATCGTAGTGAGCACCTGGAATCGTTCGTGAAATTAAAAACGACAACACACAGACCTGACATACAAAAGCTTTTCAAGGACATGCAAGGTCACAGTTCACATTAAATATGTGTCATATAATACTTTTGAAAATATATCATGAAACAGATTATTCTGAATTGAATATACTATAAGCATCTAATTTTTTCGTAATCATTGTTTGAAATAAAAAGATGCTTTGGATATCTTTTCATAGTCAACTAACGCAATATATTTTGAACAAAAACTAATCATTTTATCAGAAATTAAAAAAAAAAAAAACTCAATTGAAACATAGTTAAGTTTCTGACTCAGTAGTATCATAGCTAAGTTTATGAACAATCTCGACTGAAACAAATTAGTTGAAGAAAAAAAAAGGAATCAAAAAGGTCAAGTGAACTAAAAAAATTTTTTTAGAAGAAAAACTGCTGAAGATTATAAAAGTTCTGCTCGTAGCACCAAAACGACGATGCTGAGTGTCTCTACTGGGTACATTTCTATTATACATATATTTAAAAAGTGAGAGTCATGTACCATGTTGCAATAGTTTTAAACGGAAACACAACTCGTGAAACAATTTTCGTTTCTTTGTCACTTTGGAATTATTTTTCCATGCTTTTTACATAACCACTTTTTAACAGTTTTTACGTTGTGAAATAATTTGTTATGATTTTTTGCTACAAATAACCCTATCCGGTTTTTTCTCATACCTGCGGCAGAAGGGATATGAGGCACAATGTTTTTAAAAATATTCAATAACAGGAATGTAAATTCAGTATTTTTTTTTTTAAATATAAAATGCATTTTTTGCACATGTTTTCATTTTTCTAGTATATTCCACACGAAATAAACTTTTCGTTCATAGAAAAAATTAATATGCTTACACTAAAATTAATCACTTAAAAAACATCTTTAAAAAATGGTACCCTGTTCCGCGCCCACTCCGAAGTATCCCCAAACAGTTTTCCTTTCTTTTGATGTGGTCAGGCGCGGATACAGACTACCATTTTCGGTGGGGTCATGCAGGGCCGGATTTAGGGGAGGGCAGGCGGGGCTACTGCCCGGGCCTCCACAACAAAGGGGCCCCCCCATAATAAAATTTTTACAAAATATCCTAACTTTCACGGGTCAGCAAATATTACGTTTTTTCTCCCAGACATTTTTTTTTTGTATTTCTAAAAAGAATGCTTGCCCAAAAATAATATTATTATCGACATATCAGAAAGCCCTGTTTGCAAGTATCCATTTACTATCAATTTTTTATTTGATCCAGCATTTCAGTGCCAATATATTTTTTTTATTCATTTAATTTGTAATTTGTACCTGTGAGTTAAAGAAAAATAAAGTAAGTAAAAAAAAACGAAAAATGGTTAACTTAGCAGGTCATCCTTACAACTTCTCGCTTCTTGAGCACAAAAATTTAAATTATTTGACGAAATGACTTGAATGGAAATTTTTTAAATCGAAAATATCGGATATATACATATACATCAAAATATTCGGATATATATCAAAGTATCGAATATTTTCGAAAATATGATGATCTTTTGGAACCCTGATTAGGGGCCTCCACTCCTTCGTTGCCCCGGGGCCTCCACACTTCCAAATCCGGCCCTGGGATCATTCTCAAGACCCCCCCCCTCCCCGACCCTGAATGAACCTACGGTTTTGGGTACGAAAAATGTCTGAAACTGCTTGGGTGTCAACAGAAAGCACCAAAGTAGCCATTAATAAGGAACCTATTAGACATGTTTTCAAACTGGGTGTCGCAAGAATTGGCAAAGGGGTGCCGCGAACTTTCCGGATTTTGTGGCCATTTCCTCCCGGGCTCCAGGCCTTATTCAAATAAACCAATGCAACAACAACGTTCATTTTATACAAGAGAAAGAAACTGACCAAACAATAACAGTACAGTCATTCAGAGTATCTTTGAGGGGGGGGGGAAACGAAAACGGAACTGGAAGTCTCAGTGAGGCATTCTTCTAGCAAGGTTATAAAATAAAATTTCTGCTCTTCATGATTTTAAAATAGACTGCAATATCAAAAATATGAAAGATACCTTAAATGAATGTATATTTTTAATCTAAATTTAAATATTAAAAACAAAAAATAACGGTTTTTTTAAACAAATTTTACTATAACAAATTTTTCAATAGTAAATGCTTTGATACTCTTTTTTTTTGTGTAAAAAACTCACTTTTTTATTTGAAATCTTCAAAAACATATTAACGGTGATGGAGGGAGTAGAGAGAGAAAGATTTCACGAAATGCTTCCCAAAAGAGGTTTTAAAAATAAAACTTTAAAAAAAAAATCCAAAAAGAATCTTAAAATTTTTTTGAATTAAAATATGAATGTTTGTATTTTAACGGATTTGTCATATACGTCTGATAAAAAAGAAGAACGAAGTTGAAAAACAAACGATGAGAAATTAGTGAGGGATAAATAACAGAAATCGTGCGAAGAATTTCGTAAACAATGACACGTGCTACGCAGTTCCGGAACGTCGCTGCAATAACACCATGGAGTTGTTCCAACCAAAACAAGGGATGGATGCAGATTTTTCACACGAAATGCTTTCAAGGATTGAAGAGAAGAAATAAAATCATTTAAAAATGCTTGTTTAAAGGCGCCCGCCCCCCTTCCCTCAGTTTTTTCTTTTTTTCAATTTCACATTTTTAAAAAAATTATTAAAAGTAGGTATCCACTTACCATATTAATTTCAGCTGCCGGTCCTGTTATATCTCCTATGCCTGTGCCGATTTTGTAAACATCGGCCCTTTCTGCTTGGATAATACATGTTAGTGTGATCAAACTTAAAAAAGCATTTTTTCTCATCGCGCTTGTTAACATCTTTCTTTCAGAAGCAAGCGCTCTTTTTCCCGTACGCTTGCACTCGGCGCGAAAAACACTACCATACTTTTTGATTTTTTCAACTTTTATTTTCTCTGTCGTCTGCAATCAGCTGGTTGAAGGCGATGCCGCCTAGCGGCCAGCAGCGGAGTAAATCCTTGAGATAAAGAACAAGCTTCATTCGGATTCGATTTAATGTGAAGATTATTAATTTATCACTACAGCTGAAAAAATTTTATCTCTACCTTTCTCGGTATTTTTATTCAGAAAGCTCCAAATATTTCGTCACCATTGTTCTCACAAAGAAAAAATGCTTCGAAAGTTAATAAAAGACAAAAAAAAAAAAAAAAAAAAAAAAAAAATGCTAATTTCATAACAACTTTTGATTTTGATGTAAAAAGAATAAATTTTACCCTCAAAGAATTACGGCAAATAAATTCCAGTTTTAAATTGCATGCAGATGAATTGAATTCGTTCCACTCTCTTGCTTGGTTTATTTCTTCATGGTTGTTGTTGTTATTTTTGAGCAATCACGATTGCTAATTGTTTTCATTTGACCGTACTTGATGTACGGTTCCTTATTCAACCCCACCGCCCTCTTCAGGCGTGACTCCTCCCGGTAGCTGCTGCTCCTGGTCGGTGACGTCCATGTCCCAGACACACGCACGCTCATACACACTCACACACATACACACACGCGCCTTACACACATACACACACGCGCCTTACACACATACACACACGCCAACGTGCATGCACACATGTCTGCGCACACACACAAGCCTACACATACACGACTATACACACGTAACCGCCCAAGAGTAGGGACAGGAACCGTTTCTAAAAACAAGCGAGTGGGGTAGTAACCAATGAGTAGGGTCCTGTAGCAACTCATGATTGCGAAAAACATAATTTGAATTCAAAATTTCAGAATTCAAATTAATTTTGAAAATTTGAAAGTTTTTTTTTTTCCTTTTTAATGGTTTAACGGCTGTGTTTCCCCAAACATGCGACCGAATCATAAAATAAGTCCTAGTATAATTTTTCTCGATTCTTCTTCTATAAGCCCTACTTTTAATGACCACACAAATCGGAAGGGTTACAAATGTAATATTGGGCACAAATAGACGTTTTAAGGCCTGTGATGTCCCAATCTAAACTCCTCAAAGCGCAGACTTACTCGCTTCAGTGGTAGGATATGATTACTGAACGAGAATAAATTGAACTTGAAGATATATTTCTTAAATTTGAATAAATGCATTTCTTAAACGAAAACAAATATGTTTTTTGAGCGAAGAACAACTATCAATTATGGTGCATAAAAAAATAAATTTAAATTCAAAAGGGTGAGAGAGAGACATCCCCCCAAAATTCACCCTGGCGTATCTTTCGCAACAAAAGTTCATATTAGGGAGACCGTAAAGTAACTTTTTAAAAAATTTTATTTTTAATCAACAATGTAATTAGTTACGTCATCAATAGCCTAACCAGGGCCGGTCCTAGGGTCTCGGCCGCCCGTTTGCAACGATCTAATGCGCCGCCCCTCTTGAGCATTTTGCATATTTTGACTAGAACTTATCGTTCTTATCCACCTTTCTTCAAAATTCTGTATCAAGTTCTAATTGAAAGGGTAAAAAATAAGAAGATTGAATTTATAAAAAGGAAGAAAAGTTTTGCAGTAAGGAACTCTTTAGGCATCTTTGGCGAAAGTAATGGATACCAAGGGCGCCCACCTGGGGGGGGGGCATGGCGTAGCTTGTGCCATTGATCTTTTTAGAAGGCGTTGTTTTGAGGGGTATTTTTCTCATTTTTGAATTGGCTCTTGCTTTTGGAGTAGGGGGGGGGTCTTCGTGATATTTAGGGGGTACGCCCTTGCTGATAGGGGTGGGTTATACAAAAAAATATCCTGTAGATACAAAAATTAATAGTCGTAAAAACGCATTTTAGTCTGTCTTCGGTGACATTAGAGGAAGGACGAAAAGGGGAGGGGTCTCCCACAGAATTTTTTTTTTTAAATTGACGCTTGAAAAACAGTTTTAATTAATCTTTTGCTGTATCAGCTTGGAAGGGAAGAGAGCTGAGAATATTCAAGGTTCAAGGAGACATTTTCAAAATTAAAGTCAAAAATCGAAGTTTTAGGATTTTTTTCGAAACTTTAGGGAAAAGCAACGTTGAGGTTCCTTCCTGAAACTCTTTTGAAAATGAATTCAATTTGAAGCCATTTTTCGTGACCTTAGTTTAACAAGCAATTTTAGGTGTTTAGTTAATTATTTTTTTATTTTTATTTATTTATTTATTTATTTATTTATTTTTATGTTACGGGAGTGAAGGAGATTATATCGTCTTTTTATTGAAAATATTTTCGAAATTTAAGTCTAAGACACAAATTTAGGCTGTGTTTGGCGACGTTAGGGGGAGCATTAGTGGCTGCCCTCGGCGCTCCTTTTAGAAGGCATGGTGTAAACATGGTACAAACACAAGGTAAGAAACATGCTATGAATTTCGTCTAAAAATGGAAAATATTGCTCCAAGTATTTTTCAGCCTGTCAATTTATTTCTACCAAACTCTCGTAAAAGCAGAAAATGAATCAAAATTGTTCACTTCATCCGATCCAGAATTAATGTTTCTTCTTAAAGGATGCAATTTTATCTTTTGTAATACATATTAAGTCCGTAATACCGAGGTGGTGAGCCATCGCCCTTGGAAGGGGGGAGGGGGATGATCACACCTGATGTAGGTGCTAGCTCAATCCCCATGAAACTGAGAAGTAAAGAGTTTTCTCTCATGTGGAAGCAATTCATGATCGAATCAATATTTAGAACAAATTATTATACAGAACAACCAAACACGCTAGGGGTGCATCATCGCTGATTTAATGCTGCGGATGTCACAATCATTGGAAAAATGATACAATTTTCGTCATAAATGTATTTTCATTGGGACAATTACCTTTGTGTTTTTTGATGATAATTTTTTCAAACATTGATGTGGAAAAACACCGACCCTACTAGTATGTCGATGGTAAAAACATCGACATCGATGTCGCGTTCCTACAACACGGTGTTGAAAGCAGTGTTTATATTAATGTTTAGAAGAACGCATAAAAACCTAAAAACACGAGTATGCTATATTTCCACTGTAGAAGTTAACTTGCACATTAATTATGAAACTACTTCAATAAAAGGTTGATTTTTAAGCGAGAAATGGTCACTCCGGGCAGAAATATGTTGCTTTTAAAACAATTGTATTACATTCGCGGGACATGAGGTGTTTAGTACCAAAACCAGCCACCTGCAAATATTTTACAGGTGAGGCAAAAGAACAAAAAATCACGCACTGTCCATTCAATTTGTTCAAAAGGATTAATTTTCGATTGGATAATTTTTGATGTACGACTTTATTTTATTTATTTTTTCCAAATCAGCAATTTTACAGGTAAAAATTATTCCGATTGAGCTGGTTTTGAAATAAATCAGCATTTTTCCCATTTTCCTTTCAAATTTCATCTAAATTGAATTGATGCAGTACCTCAATTTTATGCCTTAAGCAATTACAGTAATGCCGTTGATGTTATTTCTGTATTTTCACAAAAGTCTTTTAGTAGAAGAAGCATGGATTGAGCTAGTAATAGAGGAATTAAAAAATTTCCCCTTTTGATTATTTTTTTGGACATTTGTCTTTTTTTTTTTCTTTTTTTTAATATTGCCAGCAGAAGATATCAAGCAATTTCGTTGCATTAATGGAGGGTTATGTATAATTTATTCATTAATTTTAGATTTTCCGTTAACGTTATTTAAAGAATGGTTGCAACTAATGTGGATTTTGAGGAACTGACGTCGTTATTCTAACAAGAGCTTCTAGAAAAGGGACTTTTTTGATGCTATATCGTCTATATGCTTGATAAAGATATTCTTCTAAATCTGATGGGGTTTAAAAAAATAATGTTGATGTTATTTGGAAATTTTTTGCTATCCTGAAAAGCGGGTTTGACGTTATTTGAAAAGTGTAACCCTTATTCCGTCGGGGACTTTTGGGGACTATAGTCCAAATTTTAATGGGAATATTTAGGGATTGTGGCCATTATTTTGATGGGAAATTTTACAGTATTTTTTTTCTATTCTTTGAGCCTAACTGTTGAACACGCGTCACTTGACATAACTTTCATTTTCGAGGTAGACCGTGCAAAGCCGGGTGACGCAGCTAGTGAATAAATAAATAAAATAATTATAGTAGTATCATTCCACGCCAACTGAAAACACATGATTTTTTTGAACTTAAAGCAATACCCTTGTAGATATTATTTTGAAGAAAATTTATTGAAGTTTCTGAATTGAATAGCTGTTTTTGACAGACATGCATAGTAGTTGAGACATTTCTGATTTTGATTTTTCACTTTAAAGTGTTTCTTTTTAAAACAGCAGTAAATGTTTAAAATATAGCAGTTTTTCATACAGTCCTATTTTATACATGAAGGTTCATTGTTTCTGAGTATATGTGTGCAGTGATTTTGTTCATTCAACAAATATTTTTATTTTTTAAAATTGAAAAGCTTTTCAGAAATTAATTTGTCCCCTCTGTTACAAAATTTTAAATGAGTTTACATTATGCAAAATATTCAAAAGTTTCAAACTTAAAAATAGGTATACATAGTAAAATTTAATAGTTTAATCATATTTTGTAATAATTTGGAAAAGTTTTTATTAATTAGAAGAAATATAGCCGTAACAGAGGGGACATGGATGTGTAACAGATGGGACGCAGCTGGAATGTCCTCTCTGTTACAGCTTGACATTGGATTTTTTAATAAAATCTCACTTGCAGATGTTGTTCAAAGGTGATTCTGAGAATGTATAAATGGGTAATAACATCTTGCTTAAACCAGTTTCCTCAGTGTTTGATAACATCAGGGTTCGTATGCTCCTTACTAACTCACTGCTTTAAAAAAAAAAAAAGAAAATAAGGGCCCTTAAATTCCTGAAATTTTAGTACTACTCCTTACTTTTTATTCTGCAAATGAGTGGCCTTCAAGTTTTTCTTCTCTACCTTAAAGTTATATTTCCTTAAAGTTCAGATAATCCCGAGGACAGTAGAACAAATGAATCTATTTTGCTCGAGGGGATTTGAGCAGAAAAATTGACATCCTCATTCTAACAGCTTATTATCCATTTTTCACCATCAGGATTTTAATGCCACTTAGGATCCCTGTAGTCGGGCCTGTCTGTCCTAATCTTATCAAAAAACCCTCGAATTTTGCTGCTACTAAATCTTAGATACTTAAAAATTTAGCCTACTGCTTGATGTATTTTTTAGAAAAATATTTTGAAACTAATCTCATCACTTTACAATAATAAGCTTTGGTATTTTATTATGCAAGTACATGATGTTTGAGTCCTCTTACCCATGCATCGATTACTGTATTAATTACAATTCTTATGTTATTAAATTTCTCTTCAATTTGAACCGTGAAATCGGCGGCAGATTTGGTAGTTTAAATAAAGTGTCAATTCGTTTATTAAAAACTATTCGTTTATTAAAAACTACACGGCTTTGCCCGTAGTAGAAAATTAAAAGGTCTTTTGGTTCGCCTGTATATTTACAAAAGATGTATGGTGAATTTCTCACCAATTGACTTGCCCATGTTACGGTTTCACGTCGTGATAACTTGGTAATTTACTCGTCCATCTTATGATAATTTTGCTCGGGAAGATGTTCTTAAAATTGGAATAGAAAAAGAATAAAATCGAATTTTCGAAAAACCGCTTCGAGGTGCACACCCCCATACAGCAGACTAACTTTGTGCCAAATTTCATGAAAATCGGCCGAACGATCTAGGCGCTATGCGCTTCACAGAAATCCAGACATCCTCCAGACAGAGAGACTTTCAACTTTATTATTAGTAAAGAAACTGCACTTCTTCGTTTTTGATTCCCTATATTGCTTTTCCTCCTGCACCTGATTTCCTACGCCTCCTCAAATTCTACAGAGCACCTTCCCCCCCCCCAATGAGAACAAGAACCCTCTCAAAATACCCCCTCCCCTCAAAGTTTCAATGGTGCAACTTGCACCAATGCTCCCCCCCCCCCCTCCACCACTGGTGGACACCCCTACAACATGTGTTTAGATGTCATATATCATAACAACTAAGTTACCTACTCCAACTTTAAACAACAGAAGTCATTTTTGACTTGGATATTTTGATGTAATTCAGTACAAATTCGTAAGCAGTCCTCTCTGAGGTACATCTCATCTCTCATGGTCCCACTGTTACACTCTAATTTTCACATTTATATAAAATGAGGTTATGATTTAAACATTTCTATGGGTAATATTATGAAATTGAAATATTCTGATTTAGGAAAAAATTCTTATCTGGTTTTTTTAAAGAGCTCTAATTCACAGACTTTTACATAAATTATAGTGCTTGTCAAATTGTGTTGACATTTTCTGTCCCCTCCGTTACATACCCATTTAATTTAATTACGGAGGTTAAGTGAGGATGGAATTTTAATTTTAGGTCAATTTATTAAGCATTGTTCTTTAAAATAACAGACTTATTTTTTTTTTTTGGTCTTAAAAAGTTTTTTTTTAAAGCAAAATCTGTGTTTGATGTCCCCTCTGTTACGCTTGGAACTCACCAGTAGTAATAACAACAATGTTTAAAACAACCTAGTCCAGAAATCTGGAAGTGTTGCAACATGGAAAACTACCTGTAACAAAACAGCAATGGGATGAGTTTTAAATATCACTTTTCCTGCACTGGAATAAAAAGCAGCTTCTTTTGAAGCCCATTGAAAATCCAACGCCAATCATTAAATAAATAAAAGAACGGAAATTCCGAAAACATTAACCTTCGATCGAATATCAATTTTCACCTCTATCGATAGATTTTTTTCATATGATATTTGGGTCAGCATTTTTTTACTTAGTACTGATAAATTTGGTTCTAAATTTAGCGCATCGCAAAACTTACTTATCAGCTAACTGTAAACGTAAGAATATTCATTATTTTTCTTACCTTTAATGTAATCTAGTACCATCACGTGCAGCAACATAATGCAGGAGTCCAACTCTTTTTGCCTCTACATCTTTTTCAACTTGAGGGTTACGTAGTGGCTGTCTAAATGCAAATCGAACTTCAAAACATTTTTACTGAGCAGCACTGGACTGTAGAAAGCGATGTCTATTGTTTTTGAGCATATAACCTTTGTTTTGTAATAGCAAAAATGAAACATAGGGTCCTTCAGAAGGGTCAATTTCCCCTCTGGATTTAAGAAATTAATGTGTTTAAGTTCCCAAAGACATTTAAGTAGAAGTGTTTTTTTTTTTTTTTTTTTGGTTTTATTTAAATTAATTCTGTACCTTTTGCTACAACCTCGCCCTGAAAAAATTCGAAATAACGGGCCTTCAGAGACAGAACAGCCTCCACAAAACAGAAAAATTTGTTTACAGACATCACGTGGACGTTTTTCAGGTTGACTTTACGAAGAGATTCCAAGATATTTTTAACATTATCGTGCCGAGTTGAATTTCACATACTCGTAGAGCTCACAACTAGCGAAGACATGAAAGTGAAATTTTTTAGAAAGGATACTTAGAGGGCTTCAATAATGAAATTCCGAACTCTATACTGGATGGTAGGTAAGAGTACAGAGATTTTTAATTACTTTTCTTTCATTGTATTTGGTTGAGCGTGGGTTTAGTACAGTAATTAATTTGCTGCTTCAGAAAAAGAAAAGACTGCACATCACTATACGTGTCAGTGTGCATCTGCGTTTAAAAAAATTGGGTCCCGCCGTTAATAAGCTGGCATGACTCTACCACCCTTAACAATGCCGTTATTTTTTTTTAATTTCTCAAGGGGGGGGGGGGGGGTTAAGTTCGAAGTTTTTAACAAATATTTTTTCTGATGCATTTATATAATGATTTTTTTAATTAATTTCTGGTTTTTGACTCTTCTTAGGTATACAAAAAAAAAAAAAAAAAAAAAAGGTACAAATAATTATGTAGTATCATTTCAGTTGTTGTTGCAAGGCCGACGAGAGGCCATGTCAGCTTAGTCAGAAACTGGAGGCCCGGTATGGAATCCGGGTAGTGAAAGTTTTAGAAGTTTTATAGGGGAGGGGGGGGGGCCGAAAACTGAACTGACAAGGGTCTTACCTTGGCTCTCGGCGGCCCTGTGTTGTTGTCCTGTGCCAGCTAGACTGGCAATTTGAAGTGCGCTGCTTCACTTTTCCAACTGTATCGTAATTTGGTGTGTAGTCCGACTTCCACAGTACAAACATGGCATAAAGACCTGTTTATAGGGTAGACAAAACCGTTCACAACACAACAACACATTCATAGAAAGAAAGGACAAAGACAGGAGAGAGAGAAAGCACATGTAAGCCCGAGCTGGAATTCGAACCCAGACCTCCCCATCCGCAATCAGACTTCTCTGACCACTAGACAAGACGGTTGGCACATCATTTTAGTATTCGGCATGATTGACTGGCAATTGGTATGAAAAAAGGGCAAGATTATTTATTTCCTTTTAAAGAGAGCGATAAATATCAAATTCAACATCGTGGAAATGGCTGCTTAGAACTACGAACTACGTAATTTGCATCGATTTCTGACGTTTAGTAATGCTTCTGGAATTCCCATTTCTTTCTACGTGGACCAGAATATCCACAAGAACTAAAAAATTAATTTAAAAAGAGTAAAGCAAAAAGATCATGCATACAAACAAAAATTACTTCGCTCATTAGCATTTTCTACGCTATGTCATGCGTTTGTTTTACCTCTTTCATCCGCCATTAGACGGTGGCTTCAGTGCCCCCTATAGTTTGTTGGAGTTGCGAATGGCTAAATGCGATGAAATATTACAAGAGGCCCTTCTTTGACGTACAAAAAGCTTTCGAAAACGAAGCGTTTACTGCAATAGGCCAAAAGTAACCACTGCTTTCGGAAAAATAAACATTGTTTAATAATACAGAACCTATTTAATAGCATTTATTGCACAAGGTTTTTATTCTTTTTAATCTTACCTTTAAATCAATGTGTGGTTGTTGTGCATCTTTCTCCAGTGGGCTTTTATGTATCTTAAAAACAAAAGCTAATAAAAAAAACAATCCACTACTATATTCGGTTTTCTCTACTCAAAATTAGAAGGAATTGTCAATTTAAAATCAGGATGCAGACAAAAGTTCTTTTTTGTTGACTAGTGTTATTTAAGATGTTTTGTTCACTCAAAGGCACTTTCATCCGTTTCCACGTTCTGAGTAGTGCCTTTTGTTGCCAGACCACGTGCCAACATTAACATCAACTTTCTTTAAATTTAAACTTTACATTAATACACTTTACTTTAAACTTTACATTTTTTAAACTTACTTTATTTATGTAGAAAAGTGTCTAAGAATTCATTTAAAAAAACCCATAAAAACTAATTTTAAAAAATATGCATTTAAGAAGCATTATTTTTGACGTGCGTACATGAGTACACACCTTTCTTTCTGAGTTATTGAACAACATCGAATATTTAACGGGTGTGGTGTATATGAGGTTCACATCAGAGCTTTTTCATTTTCCCCGCAATTTCGATCACAAACTTAATTTTTTATTCGTTACATTTTATCTCTTGTTAACCCTATGTTTGGTGGCTTCCCAGTTCAGCATTTAATTTAGCTTCTAATGATTTTAGCGCTGGTTTTGTTTGCTGTTTTGTCTCACATCTAATTTTTCGTGTATCTGCTCATCTCTCACTTTGACAACAGGTTAACTGTATTTCCATAACTTTTTGGAATAGTTCCACATGAGTGCCTCCCCCCTTAGAGTAAGAGAGCACTTCCTCCACAAAGCAAACCCCCCTCAAAAAAAATGGGAAAGTACCCCTTAAAACAACATTCTTAAAAATTTCAATTGCGCAGTCTGCGCTATGACTACCCCCCCCCCCCCAAGTGGGCACCCCTGAGTACTGTATTCTTGTTAAGGGATTTCACTGGAAATTTCAAATACCCTCGCCCTCAGTTCGACACCAAAACTGTTGAAATGTCATAACAATGTTAAAGAAAATTCGAACTTCGGGCAAATCAAAACTTCAGTAATATAAAACCGTTTTATAATAATAAATATTTGCACTAAATTCGTAACAAATTTTAAACTAAGTCACTAAGAAACACACCGTTGTAAAACGAATCAAATTTGTGGCCAACCCTCGTTTACAAATTACATCAATTCTCAATTGAAAAGAAAAAAAAGGAATTCTGTAAAACTTGTTTTTCTGCTAGAGTTGTGTCAACGCGGGGGAAACAACATTTCCTTGCAACACTATGCACGATAAGGTGTCTCAAAAAATGACGAAATTCGTCTTTTCAAGTCGCACACCATTTTATATTTTTCCTTTTAGGTCAAAACAATTGTAAAAAAAGTTTCATACAATTTGAACAACGGCAACCTGTGTCGACTTGCGCCTGAAAGTGTGAAACAGCACTGTGTACTAGGCCCCCGAATCGAAAAAAAAAAAAATTTTTTTTTTTTTTAAAACGTTTTCCCTATAGTCCCATGTGTACCACAAAAATATTTATCCGAACTAAAAAATATTTAGGTGTCTAGCAGGAGACCTAAAATTTGTGATTTTCTTCAAAAAAATTGATTTTTTTCTATATATATATATATATATATATATATGTAAGAGGGTGTGCGACTTGGCTTTCGTTTTTTTGTTTTTTTGTTTGTCCCCCTACACCCGCCACCCTAGAGCAGCGTTTTTGAACCGCGGAGTGATAAAAGCCTTTTGAAAATAAATTGCGGACTGGTAGTTATTTATTTATTTATTTTTTTATTTTCAACTTTCTACTAGCGGGCCGTGAAAAACTGTTTTTTTTTTTTTTTTTTTTTTTTTTGAACCAATGAGGTTTTTTTTTACTTGAAAAGTAAATAAATAAATAAATATAGATAACAGTTATTTTAATTTTTTAAGAACAGTCCTAAAAACACAAAATATATAAATGCAAGGATAGGTATTTATTGTAACAATTATACATAAGTGATTAAATATTTTAGAAAATCATAGAACGTTATGAAAATTAATCGAAAAATTCATTCAAACATTTTCAGATTCTTCTTCTTCTTTTTTTTTTTGAGTGGGGAAATATTTTTGACGAGGAGGAAGAGTAAAAATCTCTGAGGGTCGAACCACCGATTGAGAATGCTGCCTAGCGCACATAGTTTAGCGGGGAAATGTTGTTCCCCCCGCGTTGACACAACTGTTGCAGAAAAACCAGTTTTACAGAATTAATTTTTTTTTTTTTTCAATTGAGAGTTGATGTAAATTGTTCAAACTGAAAAAGTATACAACGCATTAAAAATGAGAACTATTTATTTTAAATACTTTACAAAGGCTCAGGGCAATTTCAGGGGTAACTGACTGACATTCACAGAGCAAAACGATAAGTTTTTTGAAATATAAACCATAAAATATTAATTTTTAAAAATATATTATTGAACTTTTTAAGCTGAATTTCATGGTATAATTGAATTTCCAAAATACAAATTGGGTGATTTTAGAAAAATTGTTAACAATCATGGTAACTGACTGACATGAATGCAACCTGTGTGAAAAGTAATACTGATTCAATAAGATATTTTTTTAAAAGTAAAAGGAATTTTTATTAAATTCAGATCAGGATTAAAGAACAATGAATAAACTTTCTGCCTTTAGCATTTGAGTTGGAAAATATTGATACAATAAAGAATTACAGTAATTAGAACGGCTTGGTAACTGACTGACATCCTGGTAACTGACTGACACTCCTGAAATTTTCTAAATATACTGATGCAAATGTTCAAAATTAAAAGCAGCAAAACTTATAAATAAGCTTACATAAAAGCTAAGCAATGTAAATAGATTTGTTAAATTTAATACAGTGAACTCTGGTTAATTGAATCAGTAGTTAATTGAATCAACCGTTTTAATGAATCAAATTGTCAAAAACAGAACAATATCCAGCTTTATTGAATTAGTCGCTTTATTAAATCAGCCGCTTTATGGGATCCAAACTGTTTAGAACAAACGTGATTCATGTAAGCAGCGGTCACTGCATAGCTAAAATAAATATTTGCATTATTTACGACAAGTTGGTAACTGACTGAAATATTGGCAACTGACTGATATTACAAACATGCAACACAAAATATCCATTAAAAAAATATTTTCTCCTAGTTTATTGATTTCTTCAAGCTAAGTTTAATGGTTTAATTGAATTTTTAAAATGCATTTTAGATAATTTTTTTAAAATGTTAAAAGCATGGTAACTGACTGAGATGAATACAACCTGCGGAAAAAGTGATATAGATTGAATAAAAGATTCTCCTCTGAAAACGAAAGGAATTATTCATAAATTTAAATTGGGGTCAAGGAATAATGAATAACTTTTCAGCACATGGCATTTGATTTCAAAAATATTACTAAAATAACAAAATTACAGTAATTAGAACACCCTGGTGAGCTAACTGACTGACATTTCTAAATTTCCTATATATATCCTAATAAAAAAAAATTCAGAATTATGCAGTAAAACAAACAAATAAGTGTACACAAAAGCAGAGCTTCCTTTGCCATTAGGGCGAGACAGGCCCCCCTCAGCCTGTCTCCTCAACAAACTCACAACCTATGAGGACCCCAAAAATAATTAAATCACATAGAAAATCGAACGAAGATTTGCAGAACTACGTTTATACAGTATGAATTAGCTCCATACCCATTGCATTATTTAACGAAAGTGAACTGAGGAAGTGCAGACAGCCAGCATTTCCTCAGTAAGAAATTTCTTAGAAGTAATTAATAAGTAAATATACGGAAAGCCCCTGACGCTGGGGGGGGGGGGGGGACGTAACAGGTGAGAAGGGAGAGCGAAATTTTTTGGTTTTCGATTATATCTCGGAAACGGCAGGAAAAATATGTTCCGAATAAAAGTAAAAGTTAACTAAAGTTATTGTGAAATTGTTTTCATTCTTATATGTCACATTTTCAGTGTTATTTTAGGTACGCGTTCTTGAAAACCAATACTTTTCGAAAAAAAAAAATTATCTCGTTCTTTTTGTCTCAGAGTGTCTGTGCCAAGCAGGCGCTCAAAGGATCTTGTGCAGCAATCATGTGACAAGGACCCTGACGGTTTTCTGTGTCTTGAAAATCCACCGGCTGAACACTTGAACTGCAGATTCAAACCTGATACCAAAGAAATACGAAGCCTATGCCCAATCACAGCGACACCCAGCTGACAAGCAATCAAAAACTATGAAGTTCTAGCATGTACTCAAATTCGTTACTCTTATTGAAATGAATATGTGACGCTATAGCTGGATAATGAAATTTTTAATAATAGAAATAAGGTAAATGTAGATGACCGGCAGCACCTTTTTGTAATTATAGTTTTTATTGCATTATTATTAATCATATTTTGAAAGTGTTTATATGGATTACGGACTGACAGTAATTAGAAAATGAAAATATCATCTTAAAGGTGACATCTTGGTTCTATTCTAAGACGGAAGGGTCATGTCAACAGCAGTGGAAAAGTTGTTCTTAGAAATTGGTAGTGTATTGATGTCATCGTCGTCCCCTTCGTCCTGGATAAATATTTTGATTCCGTTGTTGCAACTGCCCGCGCAATGCAAGCTGACGATGACGTAGTCTGACGATGATTTTCGATAAGTGACCGCCTTGTAACAGAACTCATTGAAGGACATTTCTGTGGCTAGAGCACCATACCATGAGAGATAGATTTGATCCCAGAAGCCTCAAAGGATTCTGGGGAAGAAGAACTGTTGATATATACCATACATGTTGTATGATTTTAGATTTATGGCAGAATGTTGTGATCAGGTGAGGATTTGGCTATCAAGAGGACAACCAGGAGGACTTTTTCTCAAATGATAGCTACCGAAGAATTTTGCCATCTGGTGATAGCCGTCTTCGCAATATCAACGTCAACATCACCTAAAGCTCGGAGCGTATTTGCCTCGTTTTTCAGCAGCTTCATCATTAGCGGATTTGTCAGCTGACTGTCATTATGAAAGTTGGACAGAAACCATCTTGTTTGACCGTCGTTTCAATTTTCTAACTGACGTTG
Organism: Uloborus diversus; assembly: GCF_026930045.1. Taxonomy (NCBI): domain Eukaryota; kingdom Metazoa; phylum Arthropoda; class Arachnida; order Araneae; family Uloboridae; genus Uloborus; species Uloborus diversus. The sequence continues at coordinate 225,980,911 of NC_072731.1, forward strand.
ATGTCCGTATGGTTTATACAGTCGTGTCTTTTTGCCTTTACAGTTTTGTAAACTAAGTATCCTCAATAACAAAAAATTCAAATTTAATTAAATCGATGTCGTTATCGATTTCCTTATACAATATGTATAGTGCTGACGTTCTGCACGTCCTCAGTCCACCAATTCATACTGCATATACGTAATTTTGCAAATCCTCGTCCAATTCCTTGGTAAAGGGCTGTCCATATAAATAATGTCATACTTTTTTTTCAACATTTTTAACCCTCTACCCCCTCTCCCTTCCCTTTGACACAAAGTTCGTTTTACAAGCTACTTTTCATAAACATATTCGTATTAAAAAATGCTTGATGTCACACTTCTTTACTCTTTCGTTCTCCCTTGTCACGAAGTCGCAATTTCCCGACCCCCCCCCCCCCCCCCACACACACACACCTTAAACATCATTTGCATTGTAGTAATCCACAAATACTTCTTTATTGTCCATCAGGATTGTCGAATTCATTGAAGAAAGAGGAAGTGCGCAATCCTTTCGATTCGGTTTGAAATTTGTAAATGGCAAGTGTTCCATTTTTTGCCATGAAAATGCGTGTTTGAAATTCTGTAACTTTTGATTGGTTGAATAAAATATAATAAAATAGCATATCAAATTGAAGGAAATTTAAAGCTCTACAACTTTGTCGTTTATAATTTTCATGAATACTGATCCTGGAAGGCACTAGGAACAAATGTTTGACAAAAAGAGAGAATTTTTCCGAAAATCATCCATTTTTCATAACATATACCCGGAAAGATAATGGAAATTTGACACATATGTGTAGAAACAGTTTCATAGTAAATTTATTTAGCTTGAATTTTTATTTTAAACGCATTTTTTCCACCGTTTCCGACATTTCTCGAAAAACCCAAAATTTTCTTCCCCCCTCCCACCTTTAGCTCACCCCCCAGGGTTGGGGACTTTTAGTATATTTACTTACTAACTATCTCCAACAATATTCTGAAGGCAAAAATTATCGCATATTCCACGCACGCTACAATGTGTTCATTGACTAGAACTATATATTTTGCATTTAATGTGTAGGATTCGATAAATATGCATGTTCATGATTTTTGAGCGTTTTTTACTGAAAATCATAACTTTCCGCGACTATTTTCGATCATAGCCAAAATCCATGACAGGGTGGCGACAGGAACTGTGAAAAAAAGTTCCCTGACTTTTCCCTGATTAAGTTCACCAAATTTCCCTGATTTACGTTATCAATGATAATGTTTTCCTTTCTTTGCTCTACTTGAAATCCATTGTATGTTTGTATAAAATGCAGTATGTTAAACATTTTAAGTTGTGTAAAGTTGATGAACTAAAGATATATTTTAAAAAGATCCTACTTTTTTTAACAAAATGGCCAAAAAAAAAAACATATCAAGTCAATTTTTTTGGAAAACAAAAACAAAAAAAAAAAAAAAAAAAACTACAAAACAGTACTGTTTGACCATCGATTACATGGAAAGGCTAATATCCGGTTTATAGGCGGAAATAGACGTATCTATTAGTTTATAGAGATGTTAGTTGGTTTGTTTCAGATGGGCACTTTTGCCTCTCTATTATTTAGCCTTAGTTTTGTACAAATGAAAATTTGCTCACAGCAGCATTTTTTAAATCTAAAATATAATCGATCCATATTCTCACGCAAAAATTAATTGATTTATTTATTCACAACAAAGTTTTGAGCTTACCATTTTGCTTTTACGTTCCTGAACGAAATGAAAATATTTTATTTTCTTTTTGTTGTTTCCATGGTAACTATTTTTGTTTCCCCTTGTTTTATTTTGGAGAATGCGATAAATGAATAAGGCACTAGTGACATTATAAAACGCGTGCATGAAAATCCCATCGTTATTTTCCGTTCTCCCCTGCTAGATTCATTCAGATGGAATCGTCTTCACTTGGCACATTGCCGAATTACATACAATCCGTGGTCAAACAATATATTAAATTTTTCAACAATGGAAAGATACTTTACTTCCAGAAACCACTTAGCATAAGAATTTTAAGAAACTATTAAAATCACTCTTAAAAACATATGTGTATTTATGGTAAAACTAAAAAGTAATTGAAATTATTTTGAACTAAATTTTCAAACAGTATAATAATTGTTGCAAGAATAGCAAGTAATAGTGAAAGAATATAAGTAATGTAGTTATTCTTATATAACTAATTGACATATTTATGCAAAACAGATGAAACCTTTTGACATCCATTCATAGGGAGCTTTTCTCTAATCAAGAACATAGGCTTTAATGAATGAATACAGCATTTTAACAATAAAAAAATAAAGGTGTTTACTTAAGTACACAAGTTAACTCTATTTCAAATGATTTAAGTATGTAAGGGAAAAAAAAATCTTAGATTGCTTTTTTTGAAGAAACAACTTTGAAATGCAAGAAAAAAAAAAAGCAATTAGTTAATTTCAAAATATATAAAAGAAGAATAAGTTATAAGAAGGTTATAAAATAAAAAAATCATTTAAGTCTGAAGAAGAGAAAACCTTTATAATCTGCGGTGACAGCAAATAGTATAACGGTAAAAAACAAAGTTATTTTGATTGAAAGTTCAATTTCAGCAATTAAATTAAAAACGCGAAGAAGTAATAACTTTTAAGCTTTTATCAGTATTAATTCAAAAACCAAAGATGTCTTCTTGAAATAGTGATTACAGTGTGCTAATCACTTCGAGACAATGGAATAAAGGCAAAGGAGCTAAGGCATTAATGAAGGCTTCCTCATTGCCTGTATGGTTGTTTATTTTACCTCGCATTGAAATTGTGAAAGGAAATTTCAAGCTAGGTAAAATAAACAACCTAACAGACACAGAAGCAATCTTAGGAAGTTCATTATGTAATTAAGATTCAATACTATGACCTTGAGGAAAAAAGATACACAAATATGCGGCAGTGTATAATCGCAACTCATTAATTTTACTTCTTTTTTTTTGAACAGATAACTGGCCGAAAATGCGTAGGGAATTAAGAAACTTAATTTTGTAAAGTGAAAAAAAAAAAAAAAATCTTCATTAGATCAATTTTCCCTGATTTTGTTATTTTTTTGAAATTCCCTGATTAATAAAGCTCCCTGACTTTTCCCTAATCTCCCTGATCTGTCGCCACCCTGCATGACTTTCCAGGTGCGCAGACACCCTGCAAATATTTTTTTTTTTTTTTTGTAACATACATGCTAGTGATTAATTTATTTATGTTTTTGTGCGATCAAATTGCTTATTATTCTCACCTGACCTAAGTTGATGTTGCTGATTTTTCAGATTGACAGGACTATGGTTGTCTTAAATATTTATTTAGAGTGAAATTTTTGTTGTCTAGAAACAAAACGGTTTGATTTTATTCATAATTTATCAGGGTTTAATAACTAAAGCAGACTTAACATTAAAAAAAAAGGTTTTCTCTGTCCAACATTAAAATTTTTCAGGAAAAACATATATAAATGAACTTAAACAGCAAAATTTCATCTTAATACAAAAAATTTCTAGACTGTTAAGTCTCATTATTTAAGACTAACTAATGTTCGCCCAGTGGTCGAAATTCGACCATATTCATAAATGAATATTTGAGAAACCTTGTATGAATTTAACTATTCCCAACATTTTCATTTCTGCTTTTACTCTTGTTTACTGCTTTTCTGGAAACATACAATTTTTATGCGTACATACAATAACAAAAGGCAATAATTTATTCCAATTTTGCTTTTTGTATGTTAATCTCAAAATATATGGATGAAAAGGGATATTTCGGTAATGGGGGGGGGGGGGGGTCCCGAAAATTTTAAAGTGTTTTTTCTGAAAGATCAAGTTTAAAAACATAGGTTTCAACCATTTTTTAAATAATTTTTAAAATTTTAATATTTTTAACAATGATTTTAATCGGTGCGCAGATTGAAATTCAGTTTTTACGCTTCTGCACATGGCATCAAAAGCAATGAAATGCCATTCACTGATGCCATTAGCACACAGCACAAATTATCATAGCGTGGAAAGGCAGTTGACAGCAAAGCATAAACATTTAGCACGGCAATGGAGTAGCGCGCCAAAGTACATCACTAGTAATGTTATAAAGATCATGCTTTATTTCCAAAATCGAACATTTGAAATATTAATAAAAAATAACTGTCAAAAAACAAAAGTTTTTCTGGATCTACGTTATTTCTTTTGCCTATTCTATCTATTTCAGTGACTAAAAGTAGTACTTTTGACTGAAGAAAACAGCCCCATTGAGAAATTGGTGTGGTCGTCAAATTCTTAGCTTGATTAATTTTATTTTGGATACCATGTTGCTTTGTGCTGACCCTATGCAAATAGATACTTCCTTACTCTTTGTTTACATATGCAAAAAAAAAAAACATTTTTTGCGCTGGCATTGGAAACAAAAAATTCGATGCCAATGGATAAAAGTCAATTTTCGAAATATTACCGTATGAAATGAAGCATTAAAAATCAGTTTATACGAAAAACTTGTGTGAACTTATAAAACGTCTACTATTACTGAGTAAGTAGCTTCTTCGTCATTAGAAATATAAATTTCCAGGTAGCAAATGAACGAACTCTACTCATGGCAACATATAACTGTCCATTCGAAAACACTGGACGTAGCAATAATAGTACAATTTTAAAAAAAGGTCATCTTTGAGATTTGTTAAAGGTTGAGGACGGTGCATAACTGATGTCACACTTTTCAACATTTTCGACCCTCTTTCCTCTTTGTCAAAGTTTCGCAGTTCACCATACTCCTCTTCCTTTTGTCACATGTCACGCTGTTTTTCATAAACGTTATTATTAAAAAAAGGCTTTGTGTCACATTCTCCCCATTGTATATCCCTCGTCATTTCTTTCCTCTCCCTAGTCACAAACTTTTTCTATTTTGTGAATCCCACCTTAAAGCGGGACTTCATTCGTGGACAGCCCCTCTTTTGTGGTAACCGTATACAAATATATATTTCCCTACTCTTTGTTTACGTATGCAAAGAAAAAACTCTTCGCGCTGATTGGTGCCAAAAATTTGACGCCAATAAATGCAGAGCGCCAATTCCCCAATTATCAAAATCTTCCCGAATGAAATGATGCTGCAAAACTCATAATTATACGTAAAACTTCTTCATGAACAATATTTCTTCTAAAATGTTTAATATTATTGAGTAAGTTGCCTTGACCTCCTCCATTAAAAATATAAAATTTCAAACAGAAAAATGAACGAATAGTACTCTCTTGCTACATTAAAAATTGCCCATTCAAAAACACTGAACATTGTAATAATAGTGCGATTTAATTTAAAAAAAAAAGTTTTTCGAGATATGTTTACGGTTTCGGAAATAACCGACCAATGCACTTTTCAAAATTTTTGACCCCTCTCCCCTTTGTCACAAAGTTTCACACTTCACCATGCTCCCTATTCCCTTTGCCACATGTCATACTGTTTTTAATAAACTTTCTTATAAAAAGAAAGGCTTGATGTCACATTTTCTCCATTGTATGTCCCCCTTGTCATTTATTTCCTCCCCCTTGTCACAAACGGTTAATTTAATGAACCCCACCTTAAAGAGGGACTTTATTCGTAGTCCGCTCCTTTTGCAAATAGACATATCTCTACTCTTTATTTACGAATGAAAAAGAAAAATATTTCTTGCGCTGGCAAAAATTTTACATCAATGGGTAATGTTTGCGAATATCACAATGACGGAAGTCTTCCTGAATGAAATGATACTGTAAAATTCTTTTAATAAGTAAAACTTCTGTATTGCCGTAAGAAATATAAAACTCTCAACAGTCAAATGAACGAATTCTACTCGCAGTAACATAATTGTCCATGCGAAAGCACTGGACGTCGTAATAATACGCCAATTTTAACAAAAGTTTCACCTTGAGATTTGTTGCTGGCGATAGCAAATGCAGGTATTGTGAAAAGGTAATTTTATCGAAACTGAAAGTCCTCACTCTGTAAAATGATTTAAATATTAAAATCACGAAAACATAATCAAAATGAAAATATTTTTGATGCCCATAGTTACCCAAAAAGCCTCAATAATAAAAAAAAAATGCAAGAACTGCATTTCTTTACGGTCAAGCGAGAAATGGCAACACATTATCTACCAATTTCTTCACACTAAGTCGCGTGAAAAATCAAATAAAAATGAATTTTCGCTAACTTATAATTGCTTCTAGATCCTTTTCTAGTCATCTTAGCGGATTTTCGTTTTTTTTTGCCGTAAGCGGAGGGAGGGTAAATGTTTTTAGAAGTAGTTTTCACGAGCTTTCCAACAATACCAAGCTCAAAGCACTAAAAAGCATTTTTCGTGTAGAAAAAGCGGTTTAAAAAATGAATAAAAACTTAATGTTTCACGCTTCCAACAATGAATTTCAACAATGGAAAAGAGATAAAATTTTTGGGCTTCGCTAACTAAAAAACGCTTATAACTTTTTTCTAGTGGATTTAGGTTATTGGACATTGGGCGCCTTGACAATTTTTTTTGTTAGGAGTATTTTCTAAAGACTTTTACAACCATATCAATTAAAAAAAAAATGGACCATTCATTTGCGTAGAAAGAGCCATTTAGGATGAAAATGTGTTTTTTATTATTATCTCCGTTAATTAGCGTTCGATTTCAAAAATTTTTACTGATGACACTAAAACTCGGCAATAGCTACTAAACAAAAAAAGAATGAAGGAAATCAGTTTACAGAGGAGGAATCGATACCGAAAGAAAACAGCTTTCCTACTAATATATAAAGATAAGAAATAAAAACACATAACATTATATGCTGTAATAATCTTTACAATATCAGCCATAAAATCCTTATTACCAGATCCAAATTACCACCTTTTTTTTATGTTTATGCCTCGTATTACCTATTCTAGAAAATCACTCGTCATAATATGATGGGTGCAAATTTCTTGGCCATTTCCATTACATTTGCAGAAACAAAAAACACCAACAAGTAGGGTCCTAATCGCAATTCATTATTACGAGAAACATAATGAATTCAAGATTTCAAAATTCAATTGATTTTTTAAAATATTTTTTGTTTGAATAAAAGACCAATTTTATATGCTAGTAAAACTACAAAACTTTTTTATTATTATTAAAAGCAGTATACATGAGAATGAATGGAAAGTTTTGAACATTTTACATGAAACACAAATGTAGGTCTGAGATGGTGACAGATGTATTTAATCATCGTTATCTTCGATTTTGGGAGCAAGATAATATCGAATGTATCCAATATCTTCAATTTTATACTCCACAACTGCAAATAAACAAATAAAAGGAAAAAAATAGTTAATATTCTGTACTCATGCATAACTCAATAATCACAATTAGAAATTTAGTATTGGCACTCAGTTTTTTTCTTGTTACAGTAGGGTCATTCCATGCGAAATGAGCAAATCAGCTGTGGCTGACATGTCACAGATTTCAATGAAAATTTTTATTTAAGTAAACCATACATATCTATGAGGAAATGCAAAATATGGAAGTTTAAAAACAGTTTGTTGCTTTGTTAAAGAAATTAGAAGTTGATAGTTACGCTAAGCCTAAATTTTCAGAGTCCATTGCTACCATTTTGTGACTCCATAAGTTATAAATGTACACTTAAAAATTAAATATTTCCGCATTCTATAAACAATTCTCTATTGAGAAAGAGCAAAGTAAAATTTATTCGGGTCTTTTTTCGAATCTGAGATATTAACAAAGATTGAAATTTTGCCAATTTACTTCAGATTTTAAATTACTCTTCTAGCTCTTATAATGGAAAAAAAAACAGTAAAAATGATTCAGATTGAAAAACTATCTATAACTATCTGCTCTAATTTAGTAACTGTTTATAAATTTCTTGATGACGAAATTGTACTTTAAAAAATTGAAAATTTCCAAAAATTTCATTTTTTCCTCTATTTCAAATGTTTTTTTTTGAAGATGAGGGAATGCTCTAAATTTACTCAATTTTTTTACGTAACATATTGAAGTGTCTTTTAGATGCTACTAAATTTTAATCATTGGTATCAGCCTATTTTTGTTACTAGAGTAACTTGAACTAAGGTAAAATTTAATTAGTTACTTCTTTTTATTTTGTAAATTTAGCAAAATTAACCATTTCTTTCGTGTTTCATTTTCTCAAAAGCATGTTTATGAAGTACAGTCTGAAATGTACATCTTTTAAATTGAAATAAATGTTAGTTTTACTTGCTTTTGCATCATTTAGTCGTTTATCTAATTCTTTGAATTCTCGTAATTTCACATAAGGGTCATTCCATGTCAAGTGATCCAAAATTTGGGAAATTTTTTCCCTCACCCTTTTGTATTTCTTTGAAATTTGGCTCATCGATTGTACTCTTTGAGGTAATCAAAAGTCCAAATTTTTAGATTTTTATCTCTATTATTTTTTTATTTATGACACTTTGATTTTTCGAAAAACCCGCTTTTTTTCATGGATGCTTGAACATAAAATGGACGATAACTCAGCATCAAATATAGATAGAAAGATTTGGTAAAAAGCATTTTAAAGTACATTAGTTGCTGTTTAATGGGATATGCAACATGACTAATTTCAAAAAAAAATTAATTTTTAAAAAATGAAATTTAAATTTTAAATTTCTCAAAAAAGGTATAATGATTTTTTTTAAAAAAAATTCTCAAAAAATTGTGTGTATTTTATTTTCATTTGTGCAAAGTTTCAAGTTGGGATCTCAATGGGATCATATTTTTATGAATTTTTAAATAAAATTTGACTTATGAAATAATGACATTTTTCAGATTCCAACTAGTTAAATATGGGGTTCTCTCACTGGGGATGGTCTAGTAAGTAGTAATTGATCATAACTATGCTTGAAATGAGCTGACGTGAATTTGTAAATTGGCAAGCACCCCCCCCCCCCCCCCCCCCGCACCACCACTTTTATTTTATTTATTTTTTTTCAAAACTATTTTCAAAATGTAAAAAATAAATAAATGAATAAAAATTCAAAATGAATAGTAAACTTATTAAAAATTGGTAAATATTCTTCTTTAAAGTAAGAAAAAGACCCCTTCCCCCGGGCCAACACTTTTATTATTTTTTTCCAAAACTATTTTTAAAATGTAAAAAATAAATAAAGAAATAGAATAAAACAAAATGAATAGAAAACGTAATAAAAGTTGGTAAATGTTCTTCTTTAAAGCAAGACAAAGTACATTACCCCCCCCCCCACATTCACTCACACATACGATTAACACTATACTAGTATCACGCTTCACCTGATGCTTTTTTTTTCAGACCAACAAGCGTTTCTTTTTCAGTCCGAACTTCACAAAGTGTACTTGATTATTTCACTATCTGATAAGGAAAGTTATGATTCATTTCGTCCCTTACCTCTGCACCAACTTTCAAATTTGGATGGAGGAAAGAAATAGTTTTCCCCAAGATCACAGCAAAATAGGAGTGTTTCCCCCCGTGTTGTTTCATTCTTTTTACACCAAACTAAAAATAAATCTAAGTATCAGGTCATATGTCTGTCCACATAAAACTCTTTCAACAACATTTGGAGTGCAGCTGTTTTTTCTTTTCTTTAATGCTAGTTTTCTTTTAATTTCACTTGTAAACGAGAGCAATGCAGCGAGATCTATTTATACATATATTAAAAGCAGTTATATATCAAACAAATTTTGCTAATTTGAGCATAACCTTCCATGTTGTTATGGTTCATTCCAGATTGAACCCCTCCCCCTACCGTCTCACTTTCCGAAAGAAAAAAAGCTGCAAATGAGTTCAGTTTTTCTGACTTTTATTTTTTATGCCCGCCCCCCCCCCCCCATTTATAAGCTTTAGTCACTACTGATGTTTAGCAGCGTGCGTCCCAGTTTATTATGGTTATAACTCTTACGTGCCGGCTTTTTTTTAAATACAGTTTTGAAAAAAAAAAGATAAAAAGTGGCTGTGTGGCGGAGGGGGGGGGGGGGGGGTACTAATCTACAAAGTCATGTCAGTTCATTTCAAGCATAGTCATGATCAATTATTACTTACTAGACCATCCCCAGTAAAAGAACCCCATATTTAACTAGTTAGAATCTGAAAAATGTCATTATTTCATAAGTCAAATTTTATTTAAAAATTCATAAAAATATGATCCCATTGAGATCCCAACTTGAAAATTTGCACAAATAAAGATAAAATACACACAAATTTTTGAGAATTTTTTTTAAAAAATTCATTATACCTTTTCTAAGAAATATAAATTTAAAATTTAAATTTCATTTTTTTAAAATTAAAAATTTTTTGAAATTAGTCATGTTGCATATCCCATTAAACAGCAACTAATGTACTTTAAAATGCTTTTTACCAAATCTTTCTATCTATATTTGGTGCTGAGTTATCGTCCATTTTATGTTCAAGCATCCATGAAAAAAAGCGGGTTTTTCGAAAAATCAAAGTGTCATAAATAAAAAAATAATAGAGATAAAAATCTAAAAATTTGGACTTTTGATTACCTCAAAGGGTACAATCGATGAGCCAAATTTCAAAGAAATACAAAAAGGTGAGGGAAAAAACTTTGGATCACTTGACATGGAATGACCCATAAGGGTCAATCCATACAGGTTCCATACAGTATTAACTACTCATTCATGTTTAAATATTTCTGAATTATCAAATTAAAATAATTATTTTGAAAATTACAATGTGTTTTTTTTCAGTATAATGTATTATATAGGGCACAATATATGTAATTTAAGAAGGTGCCATGACATTTTCACACTTTTTATTTCTGTTTTAGTGTGTGAATTGACTAGCAAAATTACTTAATTTCAAAGACCTGTATCTTTTTTACAAACCAAATACAAAAAACAATATGTATAACATGTATAGTACTTGAACGGAATATTCAATTGGCCAGGAAATTTTATTTTTAATTGCATCCCTTTTTGGTTTATAGGGGTCCAAAAATGTTATTTTCGTCATTTTTCTGATTTTTGAGGGGCTGTAATCTATAAAGGGTGCACAAACACACAGCAACAGTTACATATTCTTTTTAGCATGGTTCCAGTGATTAGTTTTTGTCGTATTTCATTTTGTGTTTCCGTCCCCTACGTGAGTTATCCCCCTTGGAAATGAGTAAAAGTTTTATATTTGGCCTTGAACGTTAACCTGTTGCCATTATTTTAATTATTAACTTACAGCTACGTAACTCAGCATGTAAGACTATCAACTAATGCACTTTAACATCAAAGCGTTAAATTAACTGTCATAAATGTAATTCAAATAGATTTCGGCCAAAATGCAAAGGTCTAAAAGTCCCATTTTTGACTACGAAAGTCACTTTTGATGACCTCTAAAAAAAATCAAAAGTCCAGTTGAGAGAAAAAATAAAAGTGGTTTTAAACATCTTTCATATGCAGCTTTTAGGAATATGAATTTCAAAGAAAAATTAAAAAGTGTCGAGCGCGCCCATCAGTCGAACCTGTATGGATTGACCCATAAAACAAAAAAAGCTATTTTTCTAAATTTTTTGGAAATCAAAAACCAATTTCGAGTTTCTTCAAGCAAATAGTAGAAACACAGCTCTATATTCTTGTAAAATTTTAAAGTTGTCTGAACTTTCCCTCATTTGAATTTTTGTGTGTATGTGAAGTTGAAAATCATCATTTTACAAAATCTCACTAAGTTTAAAACTAATTTTGAAACCAAAGGAGTTAAAATACAACTTCAAAAGTAAGGTATTTCTTTTATGATGCTTAGCACATTATTGGGTATTAATTTCATCAAAGCTAATGCATTCCTTAAAGATTGAGATTAAAAAATAATATGCTTAATTATGAGAAAATTGAAATATTTTCAGTTTTTGAAACTCGGTTAAAAGTTAACTATAATAACTTTGAAAATTTTACTGACATCAGATTAATTATCCTACTCCATAGATTGCAACAACATATAACTTTTATGTTTTCATTAAATAGTTAATAAGATACAAGCCTTCAAAAATGCAATATTTAACATTTATGAGAATGCTGTTCAATTTGACCAATTTACAATCGCATGTAACTATTCAAATAAAAAATTTGAAGCAAAAATATTTTAGATACTTTTATATAGGCTTAAAAGGAACCTGTATAGCAAATTTCATAAAAATGTTACCATGCGCCCACCACTTTTTTGCGAATTTTGCTCATTTCGTATGGAATGACCCAGTAAGCAAAATGTTCTGGCTTAGTAGAACTCATAGTACATGTCTTAAATACCTCAAGCTATCTTTTTAGGCTCACACTCTAAAGTGAGCTAGAAATAGTGCAGCGTTGCAGCTTCTATCAGATTCTGAGGAAAGATTTTTTTTAAAAAAAGATTTCTACTTTTTAAAAATACCCTCTTCCTGGGAAATAGCTAGAACTTTCAATGGAGAAAATCTTACGATTTCAGTCAATGCAGCTTTTGCTTTATACTTTACATTATTGGAATATAACCGTCAAATAGCATACTTTAGAATGCTAAAAAAAAGTTAGTAGATAAAAAACAATAGCAACTTAGTGCTTCTTATTAAATCACATCATCCGGCATAATAACGAGAAGTTAATTCGAGTTAAACGAGAAATTAGAAAAACTAACAATTTAGCCTATGAGATTACTTGTTTTAATACTAGCAAGTAAATATTTTGAGATCCATAAAATGTCTGCTGATTTCCAGGTCAGCTTATCCTTTCAAGGAAAATTTCCTTTCACATTCCAAAATCTACCAAAAGTATGATAAGACAAAAATTTTAAAACCAAGAGATAACAGCCCTACACAGACTTCAAACAGGATGCAGTTATAAGCTCATACTGGTATGTATGCTTTTTGTTCGTCAGCTCATTAGCATCTCACTTAGTGATGCCTTATTTCATGGCCAGAGGATTGTCTAACTGAGGCTCCATGCATATGCCTGGCCATATCATGCTTAAATCATAGCCCCACTAGATGGCGCTGATGCTCAAAAGGCCTTTGTAATTGATGACTTTTCTGTGTTAAACCAATGCAACGTAAATTCGCTCATGCATCCACCAATCAATGTCAATGTTTCAAAGTTTGTTTACTTTTGATTGGACGTCGCTCATTTTGACAGCAAGAGGTGCCGAGCGGAACCCTTACATCCACCAATCAATGGCAACGTAATGAAAACGAGGGGCCCCTGTAGCGCCCTCTTTGATGCCATGAGCTTTAGAGGTTGACACGGCCTGTAAGTGTAAGCGGAAATTTCGTGGGACCATGATAAAATACTAACCCATTGTTAAAAAAAGTAGTTGCCATAAAACAGTAATGTAATAAGAATCAGAATGTTGAGTGTAGACTTCTCTGAAGTAAACAAAATTCATACACTATTTTTACTCTCTAGTGATATTTTTCTTTTTTCATCTATGCAAATAAAAGTAGAAATGGCTCCTATACAAGTTTATAAATGTTTGTATGTATTTTTGTCCTCTTAAGCTTTTTTCTCTATGTTGGCCATAAAGATTTTACTCAGGCTTAAATATTGATCTATAATATTTTCTGATAATGAAATACTTATCAATCATATTTTTGCCTTTCTTACTTGTATTTAAGGTCAATAGTTATCACTCAAATGATTTTTTATCCTAAGTTTAAGATGCGTCCAATTTCTCAAAAAAGTGTACTACTGGTCCTAAAGTTTTTACTCAGAGAGTACATTTTTCAAACAAGAAAGGTATTCAGTTAGAAACAGCAGCATCATATACGCCACAAACAAAATGGAAGATGTGAGAAAGATGTGGACAATTGTAAAAAGTGCTCTGTATGATATAAGGGGAGGTGGGGTATGTTGGACCGGTCTCAATTATTTAAATTGTATTAATTTTTTTTTATTTTGTAATCAATAAATAGCACCTAGGGTCCTACAAATCCTATAATGAAATCACATGGTACAGTTATATTGAACAAATTTTATTCCAGAAAGTGTTAGTGCCAACAGGAAAAATTCAGATAAAAAAACATGACCAAAGAAATTCAGAACACTATTAATATAAAAACATAAAACCACAACAAAAAACATAGAGAATATACGCTTCAAAAATAACAGAAACTAGAAAGTTTTTGTACAGAAAGAAAAATTACTAGAAAGTATTTAAAATACTTAAATTAACAGATTACTATAATAGCTCACCAATGAAATATGTATCAATAGAAATAAAAGCTATTTTGCAACATGCATTTCATCGAACAAAAACTTTTCTCATACTCTGCTAAAAAAAAGCTAAGCGATTCAAATTGTAATGTTTAAAGTGGAAAACATCCGCAAAACAATAACTATTTCAGTCAAAAAAACGCTTAGTTACTCAAATTTCGATGTATGAAAAGTAGAAATGTCTCAACAGAACATCCCAATCAAACAATACAAAAATACCATACATTAATTTGGTATTCAGACATGCTTTCAAAATAAAATAACACCTACATATTTTTATAAATGCTAGATTCAACTTATTTTCGGAAATTCAGTACCAAAAGGTGGCACGTTTATAGAATGTCTAAATAATTCGTGTCATCAATAAGAATTAACTTTTAGAATAAAATAACTGTACCATTTTTGTACAATTAATTTACATGCAGTAAAAATGTTCAAACTAAAAATAAAGAATTTCGGAAGTGAGAGGTTTTTTTTTAATTTTTTTTTTTAAAGACACTATCCGTTGCACCCGTTATACACAAGCACACAAAACACATGGATGTACGCTATCATTTTTTCTTACAAAAAAAAAAAAAAAGTGAGGATAAGCCTGTAATCATTATGTAAAATCTGAAGGGCAGCTGGGAGATATTTTTACAAAAGCGCTTACCAGAGTAAACTACGAAAAATTAAGAAAGTTACTGAATGTAAAAAGAGTGAACACTTAAAACAATACTGATATGAACAACAATCGATTTGTATCCCTCCCCCCCTTTATTCGGTTTTTTTTCTGGTTTGTAAATTCATTTATTTCTGTTGTCATAAGATTAATTATCTCATTGCTAGTTGC
This sequence comes from Uloborus diversus, assembly GCF_026930045.1. Taxonomy (NCBI): domain Eukaryota; kingdom Metazoa; phylum Arthropoda; class Arachnida; order Araneae; family Uloboridae; genus Uloborus; species Uloborus diversus. The sequence continues at coordinate 225,995,939 of NC_072731.1, forward strand.
AAATAAATATTTCTACTTCTCGCCTATTGGAAAGTTTTATTAATTTTCAGTTTTTGTTATGTATGTGTTCCTGCCATTGGTCGCAACATTATGTTAAATGCTTTCATTATGTCAAAATAAATATTTAATTTAACAATTCTACAAAATTTAAGACCATTTTACATTTAAAAAAAAAAGTTTGGCTCTCCTCTGATATGCCCCCCTCTTGGCGAGATTTTAATTTTTCGCTCGATACGAAAATCGCCAATAAGGCGATAACTTGGCAACCCTGGTTTTGCAACTTGAACGCTGGAAAGTAGTTTCTCGAAGTCTGTCTTTTTGCACGTGTCTGTGTGGTAGGAGGTAGGTGCTCATATGTTCCGCTCTTAGGGAGATTTTAAGTTGAATACTCTAAAATAAAGTTTCAATTCAAACTTTATTTTAGAGTATTCTTTTTCTTGTTGTTTTTTAATGTTAATTTAGTTGAATTTTCTATTTTAATTATGAGTTCGGTTTGTGATGTTGTCCAAATGTATCAATTGAAATTTGATTAAGCAGTGGATACTACCAGGCACGACGGTGCACTCCGATTGTTGGAGGGCATATGATACATTGGGGGAGGAGGGGTATGAGCATTTAACAATCAACCATAAACTTAATTTTGTAGATCCAGAAACTAAATGTCACACTAACACAATTGAATCCACATGGAGACACGTTAAAAGTACTCTACCAACATATAATAGATTAGGGGATTTTAAATTTTATTTAGCTTATTATTTATACAAAAAAAATTGTGAATACAAAAATGAGGATATGTTTGTAAAGTTTTTGGAAATAATTCGCGAAATTAATTGGGTGGAGTACAAAATACAAGTAAAATAAGGTTGTTTTTTTTGGAATTTTTTTTGTCAAAACAAACATAATTTAAATATTTTTGTAAAGTAATGATAATAAAAAATGGGATAATTTCCCTAAGAGCGGAACATATGTGCACTGCCTCACGTGAGGAAGTAAAAGAAAAGTAAAAAAGGTAAGTGAACATATTTTGAATTATTGTGTTTTTAGTGTGTTTCTGGTAGTTTGTATTTTGGTCTGGTTGGCATTTTTGTAGCACAAAAATGGTGTTAATTTCACATAAAATCTGTGACTTTATTGTATACTGAACGGAGGAGATCTGTGACTTATATCCGACTGTGATGTATATTAAAAGTCGGAGGGATAACGGACCGAGCGGCAGCAAGGTCCTGGCGAGCCCGAGGTCTCATAGTACTTTTGTAATGAGACCGAGGCAGGGGTCTCATTACCAAAGTACTATGAGACCGAGGGCTCGTATCCCAGAGAAACAACGGAAAAAAATTAATGCATTAATTTCATTAAATAATTAATGACATAATTTGAATTTTTCCTGTTGGCGCTAAAAAAGCATCGCTAAGAACGATGTATGACATATGACGTCATACATAGTTTTCTTGGCGACGCTTTTTTGGCGCCAACAGGAAAAAGTCGTCAAGAGGGGGGTATATCAGATTTGTTCCAAAAGTTTAATAAGTAACTCAAAACATTGCACTTCTGTTTTAGATTAGACACAATCATTTTACAACTAAACTTATGGTTACCTAATGGTACATCAGCCGACAGAGAAAGTTGAACTTGTCCAGCAAGCGGAGTAGCTTTGGTAAAAGAATTCAAATATCGAAGAGCAAAATTTAATGACACTGGTTCCTGCATTTCAATAATAACAGCTTCTTCTTCTTTATCAACATTAGCAGTTTGAGAAAGTTTGATATTTCCTGGATAGAAAAGAAAACTATTATTAACTTGGGATGTTACTAAGTTAACAATCACAATGCTTACGTTCGACGAGCTCGACCGGTAGCGCCCGGTTAGTTAATCACGTGACAGCTAATGATCACGTGCTCCAATCCACCAATCTACAGCTTAAAATGGTAACCGATAGATGATAGAACGCTGCGGTTTGTAACAGGTTACTTACCGGTCGACGGTGAGGTTCGTCGAACGCAACCAAAGTAAGTTATCATAGAATGAAATTTTAATCAAAGATTTGTTACCTAAAAATTTAGATATGCTAAATATATATCATCCGAGAAAACTTAAGAGTAGCCGATTTCTTGAACACAAATTTCAGAAGAAAAAAGTAAGAGTGCCATTTACATTTAATATAAACAAGAATATGTATTAAAATGTAACCAATATTTAAAATGGGGACGGGGGGACTATAAAATAAAACAATGAAACAAAAAAAAATTTAAGGTCAACTTCAGTATTGATAACAACAAAATGTTCAGATTTCTACTTGTGAGTGTAACATTAAAATTAAATATTAATAAATTAGCAAACCTTTTGATAAAAAAAACAGAAGTTTGAGTCCAAGTCTCAAAAGAGAAAAGGGGAGAATTAAAACATTATTAGACGGTGGGGGGGGGGGGGGACATTTTACTAAGTATTTCCAATTAAAAACAAATTAATTAAAAATGTAAATTAATTATCATCTACAGAATTCCTTGTAAAACAGCATGCAAGTGACATATGCTTTATGAAACATTCATTTACTATAACAAACACTTATACAATTTATATTTATGCCTTTAATATTAAGTAAAGATGAAATGAATAGTCATTTGGCTGAATTATTAGACTGTCTAATGATCTTTATTTTTGTCTAAAAGCAATACAGAGAATGCATCCTGTATAGTATAATTTAAAACACACAATTAAGAATTAAAAGCTTGAAAATATTAATTACTAAAAATATTCAGCCAAATAATTATCCAGAAAACATTTTCTAAGCAATGCTTCCTGAAGGTCTATATATATAACCTTTTTGAACATTTTTTTTTTCATATTTGAGATAATATTTCATAAAGATTCACAAATAAATGAGGTGAATAGAATCAAAATAAATATAAAAGGTTCATTATAGGATTGCTTCAATTCAAAATATAATCTTAAGCTACAAGAAGATAAATTTTTATCTCACCTTACATACATTTAGAAGAAACCAAACTTAGCAGTAACAAAACAAATTGCTTTATAAAAGTAAAAATCATTATTTTTTGAAGTTATCCCACACTTGTATCATATGGTTAGGTACTCTGATTGCAAATGCATTCAATGCTCAATAATTATCTCTATTCACCTGTTCCTAAATCTCCACTAGCAGAAAAGCGAACACCGTCTTTTGTGCACGTGATGCCAACGGAATCGCCAATCTGACTTAGATCTCTACATATCCTCTGGAATTCAGAGGCAGGTAACTTAATCACTACACTGTAATCAGTTTCCTACAAAAAAATAAATAAATAAAAGGCTAATTAGTATGATGAATAAATATAATACACAAATTATAGTATAATACAGGGGATCCGAAACTTTTCCAAGGAGTGGCATCCTTAGGACAAAAATTTTCTTACAGTACCCTAATTATTTATCTGAACTGTAAATCTATTTTCATCTATCCATCTATATACATATTTATTTATTTGTAATTAAATAGTACTGTACATACATATAGATAGTTAAACATGTTTATACCTATGATTTTGTAAAAAATACTAAACATTATGAAGGTATAGGATACCAACACATTGTGTTTAATGAGATAGAATTTTTGAGGTTCTTAATACAGAGGAATTGCACATTGTATTTCTTTCATTTAAGTAAACTGGGTAAAACTTGAAGAGTAACTAAAGTAACTATCATTTTTTGCACAAATTAACAACAAAGATTTGGTATCACACACACACACACCTAGTGGCACTCTTCTTCTATACTTACGTTCCACAACCTCAACCAGTGGGCTGATCACATGACAGCTAATGAAGTCAGTGGTTACTAACTGTTTGCACTCCAACCAATGTTTTATCGAACACTTTCGGTTGATCACCGGTTACTTGCACAGACAAATAACACGCAGGTGAAAAATACTTATAATTGGTCAAAAATGTCATGCGATTCAATCAACCAGCTTCACTTGTGGTTGACCGGTAGATCCACTAGTGAGGCTCATAGAACGACATTGGTAGCAACCAGTTAACCGGTAGCTCTCATAGGAAGGATGAGGTTAGTCATCGGTCGACCAGTCGAGGCAGTCTACACCACCCAGTTTGAGAACATAATTCATTAACAAATCAGAATATCAGGGCCTGTGCTACCCTCAGATTGTTAATTATTAGCCAAGTCAAATTTTATAAATTATAGCCAGATTACTTTCAACTAATGTTTAAAAAAAAAAAATTGATTTATACTTTTTATAAGACATAAAATGCAAACCCTGACTTGGTATTTTGAAGATGCAGCAGACAACTTAAGTTAAATTAAGACACTTATTTTGCTGTATTTTTTTCCTTTGCAGAATTTTAAACAACCCATTTAAAATAGAGATACTTACTGGAATGCCTAAATGTTCTGTGTCTAAATTCATCAGCTTCATTTCATAATCAGATATCTTCTCTTGGTCTAGAATGAATAGAAAAGATAAAGATTACAATAATACATAAAATTTGACCTCCTTCGTTGAGGTAAACCTAATCTGGCAGCCTCATAATATTTTGATCAAGATCTGTAGACTTTAGAATGGTGCCAGGTTATGCTTATGTCCCAACTAGTGTTTCTATCAGATAACAAAAAATAACAGAATGCTACCTGGCAAAAATATAAGAGGAGCATTTAAATAAATTTAATTAAAAGGATTAATAATAACTTAGTAAAGAAAAAAAATAGATTTTTTTATTTATTCATTTTTTCCAGTTCATGCATATGAAAGCCAAGTATATTTTAACATTGACCTGTGCAATTAAGCACCGAAAGAAAAAAAAAAAGATATTTAAACATTCATTTTTAAAAAATTTTTAGCTTATAAGTAAAATTTGTACTTAAAATCTAGTATTGAGTCTACCAATGCCATTCTAATGAGCAACTGAAGGTAGAGAGCTAAGTTACAAGGCTAGGCTCGCATAAATAATAAGTTTTGAAATTGTGACAATGTTTTGTTTTATAGTTAAAAGGACATTGTGAGCATATTACCAAAAAGAAGGTTACAATGTGCAGAGTAGGTGAATTTAAAAGGCACAGGGTATCAAAATCTATTTTGATGTACAAAACCATATATTATTAAAATTCAAAGGACATCTTTGTTTCAGCGTGAAAAAAAGAAATTACAATGTAACTGTTGCATACATACAACAGATACATCATTCAAACTATTTATTGTTTAACGTAAATATCTGATTTTCAAAACTTTTATTCTTAGCACTATATAATGTTTACTGCTACTGTTCTCCTTCCTATGCTCTATGCCAGCGTCTGCCCACTAAAGGTGTGCCCAAGCTTTTGCACTCAATAAAATCACAATGCAGTTTTAAAGACCATAACACTAATTATTAATCTATTATTTGTTTATAGCTTGCATATAGATATTAAACTAAACTAACTGAACTGAAAAAAAATTATGTAAAAAGTGAAACTATTAGAATTTTACAAGCACTTGAAACAATTATGGTGCTTCAAACAAGATTCCAGACTGAGAAGCCTGCTTTGGATGAAATGAGAAACAATTAAAGCATTGCTAGAGACTGGAAAAACTAATCATGACATAATCATATTTTACAAGCAGTAAAATAATAAATTGCAGTAGTACTTACTAGGAGCTTCAAAGACGAATGTAACAGTATCTGCATCATCCTGAGCTTTAATGGTTATGATATCATCATTAGCAGCACACTTCAGAATCTTAGCCATGCTGAAATAATAAGAGACAGAGTCAATTATAATCCACTCACAGGGGTGTGAAATTTTCCCCAGTATTTATACTTTATTCCGTAATTTAAAATTTGACTTTTTAATCATATTCATTTGAATATAAGGAACCATGCAAATTAAAATTAAAAGCCAAGTTTTGAAATTCCAGAATTAAAGTGCAAATGCAGGTGAAAATGTCACAACGCTCCAAGGATTTAATTCACCATAAAAAAAAGCAGACGGACTTTAAATTCCAAAATTGACGCAATTTAAGTTTTTGAGTTAAGAGTTGTTTGTTAAGAGTTTGACATGTTAAGTAATAGTTGCTATTTTAATCTTTCAGAAACGTAATCTGTAAATATGAAAGTGAGTTTTTGTAAACATAATACGATTATCGAAAAATTTTGTACGCAAAAAATTTTGAAAATTTTAACTAAAGGAGGGAACTACAATTTGAATTTTCATAAACATACCTGGCAAGATTCATACCCATGGAGAGATTTCTATCACAGCGAAATTTATCAAATCCATCACTTCTCATAGTCAATGAAACTAAACTGACGTGAGAATTATCCATAGCTTGTAAACTGATACCAGTAGCAGCACAATCCCATGTTGCTTCATTTATCAAGTCTTTAATTGCTTCTAAAACTTTTTTTAACAAAGCTCCTTGTACTAAACGTGCCTCAAACATTTCGATTTATGAAATTGAACTAAAAATAACTAAAAAATGAACTAGGTTTTAGATTAAGGAATTATCTTAACACAGTGGCAATAAGCCGCGCCAACAACTCAAAAAGTGATGAAAGCAGACTGCGTTCCCGCCAGAAAATGAACAGTTATGGTGAAATAGTTTTTCAGTTAAAAAGAAAAATCTATTATTTTAGAAAGTCACTATTTAACAGAATTAGAAATGAAAAACATATCCCAGATCAATTTTTCAAATTTCTGTTTGTATAATTGATGTGATTCTCTCAATATGTTATTCAGCAATTTGAAATGGTTTCATTTAATGCTATTTAAGCGCTGGATAAAAATTTCTGAGCAATGCAGAGCGAAAAAAAAGTAGAGAAATGGATATGGGAAAGTAGAATTCATATTTTAAGCAAAAGTTTTTAATACATGCTAAATAATCAAAGTTGTGTTTACACATCTGGTTCTGTTCAGAACTTACATATCACATCTGGCTCTGTTCAAAATCTTTCTTTTTAATAGAGCTACTGCTCTTTAACGCCTACAAATATTGCAAGGTAAGTTTATTAAACTTTTTTAAGTTTTAAAATGTAAATTAAGTCTTTAAAAGTGGTCATTTTTCATGTCATTCTTGCAGCTGTTTGTCTATATGCACTTAAAGAACTTCGCTTTAGCAATCAAACTTTTGTTTACTTCAACTACAGGTGATTGTAACGTAGGTAATGTGATGTGTACACATCAACTCACTTGAAGGCATGAAAACAACAATAAAATTGCCGCTATTTCTTAATAGATTCTTACAGAAATGATGTGGTATCTACACACGTTTCATTGGCTTGATATTTTCTCGCTGCCATATTATAGTGCGACTTATCGATAGAAAAATTGTCAGTTGGTTTTCTTGTATCTAAGTGTAATTTGACAAATATTATTTTGCATTACAGTATTAACCACCGTGCTTTTTGTTCATGCTTGTGTTTTATGCATGTTATGGAAAACTATTTTCTAACGTTTAATGTCTTAACAGTTTAGTTGTAATGAATAAGCCATCTTTTAATTATTAGAGCATCTTCTGATCAGAATTTTAAGTTTTTTTTATCTTTCATGTACAAACACAAATTTCCTGCAAGCATTAAAATAAACTTCTTTTTTAGATTTTTAAATTGCAAAAATGTTTATCCTTGATTGGTTTGCTGGTGTTTTGAGCTTTTTAGGTGAGTGCTTACTTTGTTTTTAGTTGAACAATAATGAGAAATTGTATAATTAGTATATATATATATGTGTTTTAGTGTGCTTTAATTATTACAAATGTGCAGTCTTTCTCCCCCTGTTTAGTTTTGCTAATGAGACATTTGGTCTTGATTTTACTTCTTCAATAAATATCTTTGTGCGTGTACATACACAATACTTATTTTTCATTTTTCTCTTAATATGTTCAATATTTTGAAACAATTAAATATGATGTGATTTAATCACTGGACATATAAAGTTTTCTTAATAATTCAAGTCAGAGAAACACAAGAGAAAGTGTATTGGAAAGAATAATTTTAGTAATATAAAGTAATTAAATTTGTTAAATTATGTGTCCTGCTTCCATGATTGAGAATTTCACGAAGAAAATAAATACATTTCTTTTCGGATTTATTGATTACCTTTAGGTTTTTTTCTCCAATAAATGAGTAGTAGAGTCACATGACAGGACTGCCATCGAAAGCCAAAGTGGGCCCCTTCTTAGTTTGGCCACCAGGCCCACCACTCGGATGCTAAGCCGCTTGCCGAGGAGCCCCTAGTTCCCGGCTAGGCTGACATGGCCTCTCGTTAGCCCGGGATATATATACTGTACTGAAATAATTATTGCCTATACTTGTACCTTACATATGATGAAATTTTTAAATTAACATAACTTTTTCGTTTCGCTTTTGTGAAAATTTAGGAACATCAATTTTGTTATATATGCTATAAAGATCATTTTTTAGGTTATGTATAGCGTATTTTGTGCTCTCGGAAATTTTAACTGATAGCTTTATGTTTAAAATGTTTCAGGGTAGGATTTTTTTTAAATTAAAAATGCCTTTAAAATATTTTCTTGCTTACCGTTTCAAAATACTTCAAGATATTCTTGCACAAAAGCTGAACAAAAGATTTTTAAAACAAAAATTTAAAATGGTAGAAAACTAAAATAAAAATATGAAGCTTCTAAGTGAATCATTCATAATTCTATAAGAGTTGTAGAGGGAGAAGATAAGGTATGCCTTGAACCTTTCAATACAGCTCTGCCTTTTTTTTCTTTAAAGAACTTCATTCCAAAAGTGAAACAATAATTCTAAATGTACATCTAGTCCAAGATTTTTTTTTCTTTTCCGTTGATTTATTTCTTCTAAACACAAAATGAAAAAATTTGCTAATGATTTAAAATGAATCTCACTATGCTATTCATTTATACATAGATTTTCAAATAGTTTTAACACTTTATTTGAGTGTTAATGTTCATTTTGTTATTCAAAATCATATTGTTTTAAGTTATGTTACTGTTAGAGTACTTATTTATATGGTACTATGAGATTGTCATATATGCAAGGTAAAATGCCATTAGATTAATCATAAAAAATCTGAATTGGCACTAAGAAATGCTTAAAAATAAGATGTTTATGCAGGTACATGCTTTACCTGTGGATCATATCCCAGAAAATGTAGTTGAATCTTCATTAATTTAAATTCAAGTTTGTTTGTTTTCTTCAAAAGCTTCAGATTTTTACTCACCTAACAAAAAATGTTTTGCAAACTTTTCCCGGAATTTGCAATACATATCGTACCAGGGTTGTGTTGTAACTCTCTCCATGCCTTACCCATAAACCCTCTTCCCTCAAATTTGTTTTTTCACCACCTAAATTTTATTATTTTCATTTTGCCTTATAGGCCTTTACAGAAAAAGTGCCAAGCTAATTTTTTTAGGTTTGGATAATGCAGGAAAAACTACATTGTTGGGTATGCTTAAAGACGATCGAATGACACAGCCTATTCCAACATTGCATCCCAGTAAGTTTAGGGATGAAATCTTGCATGGTTTAAGTTTTGGATGTGAACTTTTGATCCCATGTACAAGAATGATTTAATCTAATTTTCGCATGATACCTAAAATAATAATTTTAAAATCTTAACCAAATACAAATTCATTTGCTTGTTTGATTGATAAAACAAGGTTGCTGTTTGTTCAATATTTGATCTATAATTCGAACTAATTTGTTTTTGGTTTAAATTAATGTTACCTTTCAAGCATTTTTGAAAGTTTTGCACATAAAATTTGCTTATCCTTAATTTGAAAAGGATTTGATACTATAATACTATACGTTCAGTAATCTAAATCCATATACATAATACATTACATGCACACAGTTTTTCTTATTGAAATTATTCAAGTAACCCTGCCTAAGTAGTTTTGTTACATGATTTAAGACAGACTTGCGCAGCATCCATTTGAGAATCACTACAGAGTTCAAAATCCCAGTTTGTGCTCAGACAGCACATTATATATAGAAGCAACCATGTATAAGGTGACCATACACCCTGCTTTTATGTAACCTGTCCCATTGTTTGAGTATTGTTTCGGGACACTGAAATGTTTTGATTTCTAAACTGATGGAATGGAACATTGGAAGTGTTTCAACCTAAAATTGTTAAGTGGTATTGTTTTAAGTATTTTAGTATCAATAATTTGAATCATTCAAACTTTCTCTGTTATTAAATATATTTTGTTTGTATGCACTGATAGAAAAGGTATTTTCTCTTGCATATAATAGATGGATTACAAAAAAGGCAAAATTGGAAACCTCAGTTCTTAAATCATTGTTGATTGTAAAAAGAAATTCTATAAAACACTACCTAGAGTTAATTTCATTCTTATTTAAAATCATTTAGTAACTTTGTACATTAAAAATAAAATATATCAATTGTTTTTTAGTTTTTCATTTCTAAATTTTCTGTAATAAGCACAAATTGTAAAATATATGCGAATTTTTAAAATAGACATGCTGGTACAAAAATTTGTTAAATGTCCCGTTTTGTGGAAAAAATAAATGGTCACCCTAACCATGTGTATCAACATACATTGGGTTGGAATTTTTATCTAATATTACAGGGTGGTGACAGATCAAGGAAATCAAGTAAAAGTCGGGGAAGTTTATCAATCATCAGGGAATTTTGAAAAAATAACAAAAATTCAGGGAAAATTGATTAAATTGAAGGAAAACAAAATTCTTTTTGCTTTGCAAAATTAAATAACCTAATTCCCTGGGCATTTTTCACCAATTATCTGTTTAAAAAAAGTAAAATTAATGGGGGTGTGATTATGCACTGTCACATTTTTGCATATTTTTTCCTCAATGTCGAAGTTTTGAATCTTAACTTAGTAAAAACAGGATGAAATTCCTAAGATAGCTTCAGTGTCTGTAAAAATATTTATTTTACTTAGCTTGAATTTTTCTTTCACGTGTTCCATGCTATGTAAAATAAACAACCCTACTGGCAAAGAGGAAGCTGTCATTAGTTCCTTTGCTCCTTTGCCTTTTACTCCTTGTCTTGAAGTAATTAGTATACTGTAATCACGATTTCAAGAAGAAATCTTTGTTTTTTAAATGAATACTGATAAATGCCTAAAAGTTATTGTTTCTTTGCATTTTTAATTTAATTGTTTAAATTGAATGTTAAATCAAAATCAACTTTGTTTTTTGCCATCGTATTATTCGCTGTCACTGTATGAGATTACACGTATTGGGGGAGGGGGTCCGACTTTAAAAATTCTTTTATTTTAAAGCCAAGTTATATACAAATATCGTTTGAAACTAATTGATTGTTTTTTTTTTTACATTACCATGTTTGTTACAAAAGTAATAAAACAAATAATGAAATCACTTGAAATTGAGTTACCTTGTGTACATATGTAAATGTTTTTATTTTTTTTTAAATAGTTAAAATACTGTATTCATTCATGAAAACCAAAGATCTCAATTAGAGAATAGCTCAATGTAACTGGTTGTTAAAGGATTTCAATTTGTTTTATATAAATATGTCTATTATTTACTTAAGTAAATCTACATTACTTCTATACTTTCACTATTACTTGTTATTCTTGCAGCAATAATTATACTGCTTGAAAATTTTGTTCAAGATTATTTCCATATAAACTGTATAGTTTTATTGTGGTGAAATGTGCCTTAAAGAGTGATTTTAATAATTTCTTAGAATTCTTATGCTTACTGGTTACTGGAAGTAAAGTATTTGTTTTAGAAATCCTATAATATTTCTCTGTAGATAATTTAACGTACTATTTTTACTAAAAAAAGGAACATTTTTTCAAAATATATTTTTAATTAACAGCTTAAAATGTTTTAAACATGGCATTATATTAAATATGCAATGGTTTTCAAGTAGGGCAAAGAAAGGAAACTATTATCATTGGTAACGTAAATCAGAGAAATTTGGTGAACTTAATCAGGGAAAAGTTAGGGAACTTTTTCTCACAGTTCCTGTCGCCACCCTGTATTAGAAAATTAAGTTGTATTTTAGAAACAGTGATTTAGATAGCCTACGTTAATGCACCTGTTTCTCGGTATATTTTTGATAATCTTTTAAGAAGAAAGAAATTGATGCAGGGCATGCTATTGAAAGTAATTACCTCAACAAACCAATTTTGTTTCTATATTTTACATACTATTCTCTATTCTTAGTTTGTCAAATAATTATGATAGATTGAGCCTCTCACTTAGAAAAGAAACAACTTGAATCCCGTCCATGCTGCATTTAAGTTACATTCTTTTTTTTTTTGAGGGAGAAAGGAGAACAAGCATGACTTGAGTCAATAATAAAAAATATATGTTCCATTAATGCATGGTTTTTGCATGGTTGTTAGGCCTGTGGAAAAAGAGTGGCAAATTGTTATTTTTGGGCTTGGACAATGCTGGAAAAACAACTTTATTACACATGTTAAAAGATGACAGAATGGCACAGCATGTTCCAACTCTACATCCTAGTAAGTATTTTGCATGTTTACTTATTAGTTTTACTGGATTTAAGAGGATATCATACTTTTAATATTTCAATTTTTGTAATATTTTACTCTATAAAAATTTGAGTATTTAAAATGGTTTAGCATGAAATGAATTTTGTGTTATATTTCTTTCCTTTTTTATTTTTTAAAAAAACATTGCCAACATCAAATATATAAAATTTGTTCCATATTTTATATATTATTCAAAAAAGAATTTCTTTAATTGTTAAATTTTTGACATTTTGCAGTGAGGTATATCCTTGTCTTAGAGCAACAGTAAGATATCTTAGTGTTATTTCTGGAATTAGAGGCGACAATATAATGATTTTTCACCCTGTCAAATTTAATGTAATTTAGTCATATCTGTTATGTAGATATCAGCTAACTCTGATCATTAAATTTTAGATTGGGCAAGCTTTAATTTTTTGTTCCTATTTTTAAAGTGATAAAATGACACATAAAAATGCCATTTGTGAAAAAAAAAAGTTTGATTATGCGATAAGTATCTATTTAGTAATTTTCAAAGTATGCACAGTCTGAGATGCAATTAAAAAAAAAGAATTCTCCGTGCTCATGTGCTGTCAGAACATGATGTGCGTCACCAGGTTGGATGATGCAATCACTTAGCAGAGATAAGGGCTTGAAAAAAGTGGTTTTCTTTGTTTACAGTGGACTCTCTATCTCAACACACTAATATTCTGAACATATTTTGATGATCCTGGGGAACACATATGCATTAATTCTGTCTCCCTCTGTTAATTAACACCCCCATAATCTGTCTTTTGTTTGATCTCATGAGTGTTCAGAATAGAGGGAGTCGACTGCAGTTTAATCATGTTTCTGTGTGCTGTTGTTTCATTCTTTGTTTAGAGGTTTTTAAAATTATTTTATTAATGCTTCAAAGAGCACTCCTCCACCTTGGGTTCAAACTAGCTTGTACTAGCTTTTGTAGTTGTAGGTGCCAAGAGACTCCCGAGAATAGCAAAACAGCCCTTTTGTGCGTTTGAATGCTAGTTGTTTTCAAATTCTCATTTCCAGTATCATTTTGCTCTTTAACTCAAAGCTTGAATTGAGATAAGCCTTTTAATTTCTTATATCTCCTATTCTCATTAATGGCAAAAATTGGAAAAAACTTCATCTTACGCAGGAAAAAAAAAGAACTTCTTTCAAATGACATAACATATTAAAGGGTGTGGAAAATCTTACATTCCCTTGACAGGCAATTTATGCAAAATTTTAGTTTAAAATGTTAATTAGAAAAAAAAAAAGTCTGAAGTGCAACTTTCTCAGCTGGGCCTGAAGTAATTTTGTACCAACTTTCAAAGCTGTAGAGGCTATAGGGTGTTCTGAAGGGGTTTAAGGGAAGTATAATGGAGTGAATGCCCCCCCCCCCCTCCATGTACTCCCTAGGGATTATGCTCAGGTAACTTTTTGATATTGAAGTTCAAAAAACATAATTTTAGACTATCTTTGATGTTAGAGGAACAGAGGCTCTGGGGGGGGGGAGGTTTTAAAACTGAAGTTCAAAACATTTGTTGTCAACATTTGTAATCCCAGGATATGTGTGTAGAAAAGGGTTAAAAAAAAATAATAATCACATGCAATATTTACAAAAATTAATCAGAGATCAATCTATGTTAAGTCTAAAGAGCTTTGCCAGGCCCATCAAAATGTGTTCGGATTATCCGGGTGTTCTCATTAGGAAGTGTTCAGATAGAGTCCACAGTAGGTCCAAACACCCCTTTCAGAATGAGAAAAAAAATTCAAATAACATCAGATTCTTACCACAAAGTCTATTTTCTCATGTTTAGCTGAAACTTCTGCATAACAAATTCAATGTGCACTGTCATTTTTGGATTTCAGACCCAACTATTTATCAACAACTGAAATTAGATCCCTTTTTATATCCACAGTCATATTTCCCTCTGAAAACTGTAAACAAGAAGCAAATTTTCCAGAAATTTCCACCAAATCAGGAAATGAGAGGAAAATGGTGAACTTGAGTTTTTCAAGTCATGAAAAGTTATTTTCTTTTGTTTTCTGAGTTTGTGTTATTCTAGTGTTAAATTCTTATGAGTAAACAGAAGAAAAACTAACTTTTATCAATGACAATCATTAAAATATATTTTTTTTCCAAAATGCGTCTATAAATATATTATCAATATAATTACTGCAATTAATAAAACATGTAATTGTAAAAGTAAGTATACAGTAAAATGACGAAGATTTTTCATTTAAAAAACTTAATCTGAAGAATATGAAAACCTCATGACTTTGTTCCAGTAACTAACTCATTTATGTACCCTTATCAAAACCTCTATCTTGGAACCGCTTTATATCGAATCTTACCTTGAAAGTTGAAATGGACGAGTTTGTATAAAGCAGCTACTAAAAAGCTGCCCCTTTCCAACAGGGTTGCTATTTTGTCCATTTTTTTGTAAAAAGCCCAGGATGCCGGAAGAAATTGGACAAAATGAAAAATCAACTAATTATCCATACATAAATTTATTGTAATGGTGTAATAAAATTAGTACATAATTCTAATGCATTATCTATTATGAATTAATCATTTAGTTAAAATAGAATGATTGTTAACTTTAGAATTTAACAAATCCAAAAAAAAATTAATTTCTCATTGGTGCAACGGGCATGATTACACTGTTATATATTACAATAGTAGAAATTAAAGTCAATGGAAAAGTCAAATGCTTGGAGACATGCATACAAAACAAAGATTTATAGACTAAAAACATTTTACTGTTACATTTTTCGAGTTTTTATTGATGTCGTCCCATAGTAATTATGTACACTGCATGTTTTTATGGATATGGTAATATCATACAAATTACTACTTTAGTAGGGTTGTGGATACTCAGAAGAGTACCGGAAGAGATTATAATGAGCAAGGGGGTAGATAGCTTTAAAATGGCTATTAATCTTCATTGGGGACTAATAAATTGACTAGGAGCAGCAGCCTAGTTGGGTAAAGAGTCTGTTGCTGACCATCACAATTGTATTTGTATGACAAGAACAGATTTCACTTCTTGTCGACATTTCCTTTATTAATGTCTGAAGTTCCATTTCTCTCTCTCTCTCTTTTAATGATTTTTAATGTTTTAAGACTTTAACCTTTAAAAACTTTTTATTTCTACTTTTTAGTTTAAAAAATGCATTTATAATGGGCAATAAACCTCCACATCACAGATAAACATCTTAAAATGTAATGCTGATGTGCTTATCTTTATAAATGCTATTACATGCAGTATAACTATTAATACTCATTTGATTTATATGCAGACACACTTACGTAAACTTCAACTGATCTTAATTTCATCATTTTCACTTTAAAATATTTTTTAATCAATGTTTTATATACATATTTATGTATGCTATTTTTATATTAAAATATTACTTGAATAGGAGAAATCTATGCAATTATTTACTATTTTCAAACTTCAAATTCTTAACTAAAAACTTTCAGTTTACCAAAAAAGTGGAGAAAAT
This sequence comes from Uloborus diversus, assembly GCF_026930045.1. Taxonomy (NCBI): domain Eukaryota; kingdom Metazoa; phylum Arthropoda; class Arachnida; order Araneae; family Uloboridae; genus Uloborus; species Uloborus diversus. The sequence continues at coordinate 226,011,918 of NC_072731.1, forward strand.
GGACAAAATGACATTTTGTCTGGGATGATTTTTTCCAGCGGTTTTTCCAGGGGTGGACAAAATAGGACAACCCTGCTTTCCAATGATAGTGTTTTTAATAAACATTTTTACTTAATGCACTTTTTATTTAAAATTTCCTTTGTATTTTGTATTAATTGTTATAACCTTGATCATAATTTTGAATTTTTACTATAGCTTCAGAGGAATTAGCAATAGGAAATATGCGGTTTACAACATTTGACTTAGGAGGTCATCATCAAGGTAAATGTATATTTTTATGCTTTAAACTTTTAAGTTGATATGATTCTAATCAGATGTTGAGCTGAATATAAAATTCATGAAATTATCAAATTATAAAACTCGGTGATTTGAAAGTCCACAAGTATTTTTAATCATTCTCCACCATTAAATAAATCATTCTGAGAACTTTTTGTTATTATTTGAAAGTATTGTTGGAGTAAAATTAAAAATTATGCATTTCACACAATAAAATGTAATCAATGTATTTTTATGCCACTTGATTGTTTTAAGTATAAGAAATGTTGTAGTTGAATTCTCAGTTATGCGTTAATTTTCCAAATGTTATTGCATAATATGTATTGTTGTAGTATTAAATATTATCATTGAGTTTAATTTTTTCTACGATCAAATTTTTCAGCAAGAAGAGTATGGAAAGATTATTTTCCAGCTGTAGATGCAATTGTTTTCTTGATTGATGCATATGATAGAGAAAGGTTTCCAGAAGCAAAAGTAGAACTTGATGTAAGATTTTAAATTCTGATAATAAATTAATGTATGATAAAATGCTCAGTTTTTTTTTTTTTTTTTGTGGGGGGGGGGGGATTATTCTTCTCCTTTTTTTTATATTTTGTATTTGACTCATTTAATATTGTATTCAGGGGGTTCCTATCCCAAGAGTGATGGTTCACCACCTCTAAAGTTAAAGCACCCTTCCCGAAAATGAGATCTTCTCCTCTCCTAAATCGTATCACTCCTAAATGTGAGCCTTCATATTGCAATTAAAATTCTTTCAGAACAACTTCTTTTAAAATTTCAATTTAGATGTCTTTGCAATGACCCCCACCCCCTTCAGTCAGCACCCCTGCTTTTGCTATTATTATCAGAATAAACTGCTGCAGAAACATTAACTAGAGGTGCTCATCCCAAGAGCGGTTTACAGGGTTCGTACGGATCATGGAAATCCTGGAAAGTCATGGAAAGAGATTGACAAATTTCAGACCTGGAAAAGTCATGGAAAATTAATATTTTCATCAAAAGTCAGAAATTTATTTTAAGTCATAGAAAAATGTTTTGGGCAGCAATAAAGTAACAGCAGCTAAAAGAGCATTAGAAATCTTGAGTGATTTAACAGTAGTGCATGTAAAAGCTGTTAATACTTGAAAAATGAACAATCCCAAAAACAAATCTCAGTTTAGTAATCCTATTGCATCTGCTTCTGTTACAGCCACCCGTCTTTTTCGTAATGTAATTTTACTGCCGGGACATCACTAATTTTGTAATTTAACATTATTTTCAGCACTTCTTACATGTTATATTCTGTAGTAGTAGATTTGCATGTTCTTAATTTTTCCAACACCCATTCAGAAAACGTAATTCAATTACATCCGAGTTTATTTCAACCATTTGTAAAAAAAATAAATAAATAAACATTAAATTTATCAGAGTTTCTCTTAATCAGTTGAAAGCTTTCCAAAGTAAAGACTTTAGTCATAGAAATAGGGATATTCTAATAGTCAAACAGTGATGCCTAACATACAGCTCTCAAAACTGATCCTCCCATGTGACCAGCTGAAATATCTGATTTAGAAAAATGAATTTATTGACACTGTGGCTTTACTCCAATGAACAAAAATAGTACTGTCAAGTTACATGGATGATTAGAAGCACTATTGATACCAAAGGGCAATATTTTATGAAGTAAATTTATTATTGGAAACTTAATGACTCTTTCAAACTTTGTCCTATTCATTACTATTCTGCCATATTTATTAAATATCTATTAGGCATTCAAACATCAGTATATTGTTTCACTATATTTTTACTTTGCTTAAATTTATATAATAAAGACAAATGAGAATAGTTGTATTAGTTTCTGCAGTGTGCACTGATATGTTTTCAGTCACAAGTAAGTGTTTCGATGAAATAGTTGCAGTCATGTAAAAGTTTTGCTAATGCTCGTTTCCGAAAAAAATTGGCAAGTTTGACATTAAATAGTCCTATTCTCTTCGTGTAACAAGGTCATAAAAATTTTTATGAAGTCATGAAAAAGTCTTGGAAAAGTCATGGAATTTCTTCATCCGAATAGAGTATGAACTTTGGGTTTATGTCTCCAACCTTTTCCAATCAGCACCCCTGATTTAGTTATTATTGGAATAAATTGCTGAAATTTTTATTTAATGAGATAGCCCATGGCTGTTCTCTATAGCAGATTTTAAAATGTGGAAATGTTAGTTAGGGTTGCCCACCTTCAAGAGTCCCCCCCCCCCCAACCTCGAAATTTTACTCGACATCCCCCAAAACATGGTCCCCATAGTGAGAACAAAAATCTTTTTAAAGGACTTCTCTAATCTATTATTTTTTTCCTTTATCTTGGAAAGAAGTTCTTAATTTACAAACTTTCCATTTTATAATGAATTTGAAAATACAAATGGCATATTTAGAATGTTATTTTTTAATAGCTGAAATTATACAGAAGCAGTTTTACATTAAAAATAAGGGACAATCAGTTATTTGAAAATCTGCTTATGGACATGCAGTATACTCTTTATATCTCAAAAACCTTGATATGACGAAAAATTATTTTTCTCCTTGATTTTGCGTATTTATCTTATGTTATTTTTCATTCTTATGTCGAAGAGTTTTTGATCAAAACCTTTTTATGTCTAATATTTTTTGAAGTCAGATATAACTTTTCCAAAAAAAACGCAGTTTATTCTCGTGAAACAACTAGAGGAATGTTTCCAAAAATTTATCACACTCTTCATTATTTCTCTCAGGGGTTAAGGAATGATTCTGTGAATCTCATCTTCTGTCACTTTCATTCTAGAGCCTGGGGGTGTCAGAAAATGTAAGTCCTAAGAAGCTTAAAAAGCCTACCTAAAACTTTTTGCTCCCATCTCACGCCATTTCGTTGGACCTTTTGACCTCATTTCCTCCACCGCAAAAAAAGGTGGATGAATGGGAAAACCCCTTTAGAGACACACAAAATGGTGCAATCCTTTGTGTAATTTCTTTTGTTCTGGGGCGCTCGAAACTCGTTTGATCCCATTCTACAACTTTTGGTAATCCAAATATTTGATAAGTTTAATCGTGATAAATCACTACCTTTTGCTAATTCACCAGAGCGACCTTTTATATTCTTTCACTATTATTTTTGGCTCAGTTTAAAAATTAAATGTTTTTTTTATTAAGACTTTTTTTCAACTTTCATTGCATGGTTCTACTTATTTTTGACTATCGTGGCTAATTTTTAGAATATTATTTTATTATGATTATGACCTTGTTATCTCGAAAACTCGAATTTTTTTTTACTGTCCCTTCGACTTCATGATATTGAGAGTATACTGTATTTTATTATCCTGGTTCATTTATTTTATCATTCTTTATTTTTTTCTGAAACAATGATAAGTCACACCAATTAGCGTTATGAAATATCCTATGGAATAAAATAAAATGCAAAAGTAGTATTTCTAAAAAAAACCAAGGTGTCACTGAATTATATGTAAAAGAGAAAGTGCTCCAAAAGTTCATACCTAGTATACTATATTTTTTAGCAAAAATCATGTGATGTTTGTGTGGCTTTGAAAAATAAATGAACACCCTCATGCAACAAATAAAACTTCCTCCAGAATTTATCTTTTTCGTTGAAATAATGTCAATCTGAAAAACTGCTTTTATACTATGAAAATATTGTGCAATATATGATTTAATTTGGAACTGAACGAGAGGCATAGTCTGCTCTTTTATCGCAGCACCGTCTGGATTTTCCACAGATATGGACTCTATTTTCTTCTTTGAAACAGCACGCTACTTTTTCAAGACACTATACATTTTGTAGAAATAAAATGTGCATAGAATTTAGTAGCTGACTTGTTTGTATTGTTGTCAAATTTCTTATGAACATTATTTTTTATCCTTTTTTTTATTCTGGAATTCCTAACAATTTTTTTTTTTATCCCTCAGAGTTTGTTAACAGATGAACAGTTGTCTAGCTGTCCAGTATTAATCCTTGGCAATAAAATTGATAGAGCAGGTGCTGCAAGTGAAGATGAAATTCGAGCATATTTTTGCTTGCATGGACAAACTACAGGAAAGGTAATTCTGTTTCCTGATAGTATACTTCTATTCAAGCTCCTAGATATGTTTTTTTTTCTTTTTTGTTAATACATTGCAAAATTGTAAACTATTACAGTTGAGCACCAAATGCTGAACTGTACGTAATAAAGAGGAATCTTAAAAACTAAAAATTAGTTTATAATTCCCTCTCTCATTTTATTTCTTAATTTTTTTTAGTCTTTTGATATTACTTTCACTTTTTACGCATTTAAAATAATTTTTTTATATTTTCACCTACTGCACTTGAAGACTCGATGTTTTGATTTAGAATTGCAAAAGCGCTATTTCACATAGTTTTTTATTTGTTCTTTATTTGAATTGCTATTTTTTGTATCATTGAAAATGTTTCAGAGAACGTTTATTTATTTTATAAGATCAATTTTGCTAATTTTCTGACGTGTCAATTTTTACTTTTTGAAGGAAATTTATTCTTTTAACTTTATACCAAGTTGGTATTAAATTGCGACTTCTGGAAGGGAGAAGATTTTCGGCTGATTTCCTCAACAGAATATTAATGATAGAATAAAACCTTTTCAATGTACATGAGTAACTCTGGCAGAGAGATCACCTGCATTTTTAAAAATGAATGACGTCGTTCAAACGGACGAGTTCAATGAATGGGGGGAAAATATGAATGATGCTCTGATGAACAGATCATTAAAACGAACGACATTACCCATCTCTAACAACAGTGTCAAAAATCTTACCTTGAAGTTCAAGTCCCAATCCCAAAATGAAGTTCAACTAATCGTAAGTCATTCGGTTGAAGAAAAATAAAATCAATGCCAGTAGAAAAATCAAACTCATAGTCCATAAAACAGGGGTGCCCATCCCCCCAAGGGCATGGGAACCCCCCCCCCCCCAATATCGCAGAGACTTCCTCCCCCCTAATGAGAAAAATACCCCTCAAGACACCCCCTAAAAATTTCAATGGTGCAGTCTGCGCCATGACACCCCTCCCCTTTTTCCCAGGAGGGAACCCTTGCATAAAACATGCCAGGTCAGTCGTAGACCATCGTGTGCCATTAGAACAAACAATCTTCACTAGATTTTTTGGTAAATTATTCTCAAGGAGCTTATTTTTAAGCAGCGAAATTTCATAGATAAAAGCAGTGATTGTATTACAAATATCTTGAGAAACAGTGATGCCAATAAAAACTCTTCTACTTAAGCAAGACAAAACATCTTGCAGGCAGTTAACTTTGGAATTGGAATTCATGCTTTTTATCATACATTGTAGTATAGCAGTAGAAACCAATTTTCATATTTATTTGCGAGAAAGTAAGCATTTTGTGATTAAAATTAGTTGTTTTGAGTGTTAAGAAATTGTGATGGGTGTTTTTACCAAGTTCAGAAAAATGAGAAAAAAAAATGCATAATAGGTCGTCAATCTGCAGCAAAGAGGTGCAGAAGAGAGGTTTTTATTAGAAAACTTTCTTTCCCTATTAAAAGGTTTTTATTGGCATTATTAAGCTATCAAAATCTATCAGTAATACAAGCACTGATTTCAATTATGAAATTACACTTCTTAAAATTATGCTTTTTGAGACTAATTTTCCAAAAACTCTAGTTAAGGACACTTACTCAGGTATGACATTTAGCAAGCATTTTGCTTCCCTTAAAACCATTTAACTATTCAAGCTTATGAAATAACCAATGAGGAAGCACGTTTAGTGATTCTCTGGCATTGATATACCATTTAAATTTTGTTCTACGGTTGACCTTATGGACTATTGAGTTTTAGATTTTTCTACTGGTGTTAGTTTTATTTTCTTTTCAACCAAAATGAATTTGGATTAGTTCCGTTTCATTTTGAGATCGGTGCTCGGACTTCCAGTTAAGATTTTCCTCAGTTATGCACTCAGTAGGTCCATCTTGTGGATAATTATTATGGATAGCTGTGAGATGAAACCCTTGCATTTAGATTTAAGCTCCCGTTTATTACCTACAGTTAAGCATTTGGTGCTTCTGCTCAATGCAATTATGTATAGTGTGTATCTAGGACTTAAACACTTTTTATTTAGTTTGTAATTTTCATATTTTTGGTTTTTTGACCATCGGATAAAGCTTCCGTGACTAATGAGTTTCATTTCATCACTTTCTGTGTTCATCTTTCTCATTTATGTTTGTACTATCATTTAAAATCTATTAATATTTTTCACTACATACTTGGCTTATTAGTTAAGCTGCTTGCACACATCTATGAGCTCTTGGTTTGGTCTTTTCTCAATTTTCAATTGATTTATATATTTTGTATAGATGTGTTGGGGTGTATGCATTGCTTATTTGTGCATGCAGCTGACATGTCTGAATTATTCACTCAATGCTTTGACTAAATTTCTGTTACATTTAGGGAAAAATTTCAAGATCTGAAATTCCTGGACGTCCTCTAGAACTTTTCATGTGCAGTGTTTTAAAAAGACAAGGCTACGGAGAAGGATTTCGTTGGTTAGCTCAATACATCTAGTGCTACAAATAGTTAATTTAAAAATCTCCTTCAATTTTCATCCAATCATCACATGGAATGCGGACTTTAAAATGTTTGTTATATTTATTGTTGATTGTAATTTTTGAAGTTGATGCTTTTTTCTATTAAAAAGAGAAATAGAAAGTCTCTGGTGACATGGCTTGTTTTGTAATTGTTGTTTCACAATTTGTGAAGTCACTGCCTGAAAACCAAGATTTAGAACTCAAAAATGGATGAGTTTTTAATGCTCGAAATGAAATTCGAATAAATTTGAGTATCTAATATTTCATTCAGTATCTTTAAAAAACAGGAGTCTTCCTTTCAGAATTATGAAATTTTTTGCACAATCTTTTTTACTAAAGAGTTGGTTGTATGGATTCTAACTGGTCTTAGTAATTAAAAAAAACTTACTGCCACATAAAAACTAAAATTTCCCAAAGATTTATAGTTCAATCAATTTATATATAAGCAGCTATGTTAATTCTTTGTAAAGTATTATGTTTATTTATATTTATTTACATTAAAATTATTTCAAATTGCTTTAAATGTACAGACTGATTTTGGTGTTATTTTATCTTTTCAATTGTTTTGAGAAAATGTGACAAACGTAAAATGTGATGCAAAAAAAAAAAAAAAAATAATGTTTAGTACAACAACTTTATTCTGAGCATAAATAAATTAAAATATTTATATTTTTTCTTTTTTTTTCTAGATATATTTTTTATTTATTTTTTTTAATGCATTTGTTTTCAAAGTTAACTGATTTTAAAATACTTCGAGATTTTGAGTGATATTTTTACCCTTGCAAAGAAAAAAATCTTCATTGAAATAGTTTAAATTTTAGTTCAGTATGTTTAAGTATTTTATTTGCTAAAAATGCTTAAAAAAACTGAGTTCGAAATTGAAAAAGTGACATTTTCGAAGGAAGATAGTTTATCATTACCAAACACGTTTGGATTTGAGAAGCTAATTTTCTTTTACTGAATAACAATCATCATACAGTTTGTAAAATGTGTTAGTGACTGTAGAAAGTTATGTTTTACTTTAATAACATTTCAGAAATTATTTTCAAGAAATATAGGGATATAATTATTCAAAACTATCTGTTAAGATGATTTGAATTCAGTAATGTAAAAGTAGAATGTAAAAACTGCATTTTTATGACTGCTTTCAAACATAATTGAAAAGTAATAAACTAATTTGTATATTTTCTGAAAAAATACAAAATTGCTCTTAAAATTTTTCAATTTTCATCAACCTTTTTTTTCTCCCCTATAAGTTGTGAAACACATTTTGAATTCAACAAATTAAGAAAGAGTATAAGCTGAACTGTAGTTTATGCCAAAGTGTTTGCTAAATAATTGTAATGCTTATAGCGATATTGAAGTTTTGAAAGTATGTCATAGATCAAATTGAAGCTCATTAATTAATGTACTAAGTAAAGCCTTCAAATAAAAAGCAATTATTCCCTTACTGCTGATAAATTTCCCTTAGTTTTGTAATTTAGTGTTTTATATACAAATGATGGAGTGTTTGATTCATATAATGTTTTTATTATTACTTATGTTTGTAAGAAGTTTATGAAAGATTTACTTCATGACTAATCTGAGCCATTTTTCAATGTAAAAAATCTCAAAATGTGTTTAAAATTTGTAAACAAAGGTACATGCGCACATTCAACATGAAACATTTCTCTAGATTCAGTTCTTATTTATGTTAATGAATGCCAAGTTACTTTGTAATACATTTTTATTTGGTTTGTTTAAAACTCTCCAGTTGCAGTATACAAAATGTTTTTTTTTTTTTTTTTTTGAAAAATATATCAGCTTTTGCAACATTCAAGTTACTTGGACAAGATTACTCATACATTTGTGGGAGGAAAAAAATCACATTTCTCTGCCAATAGAATTGTATTGCAGTGCAGTACTTTCGAATAAAATCATTTGTACAAACACTTTGTGTTCCATTATTTTGATGTGTATTTTATTTAAATATGCTAACAAAATTTTAAAAATTGCTTATTTTCTTTGTGCATTACATAAATAGATCAATATTTGCACAAAATGAAATTGATTTATAGAAGTAACAAATATGGTTTTATTTTTGGAATTTTAAGTTTTTTTTATTTCAAATACTGCAAGTTTTTTTAATTTCAAACTTACTCTAGGTATATAAAATAATATTCAAATTTTGATTCGATGTTAATTAGTAATTGAACTCTATTCAAAACTAGAATATTAGTTCCAATTGGATAGTTGATTTTTGATTATTATATATGCCAAGCGAAAAATGGGTAAAACATTGCTCACTTTCTGAATGTTAACTGTAAATGGGTTTAATTCAGCACTGGAATACATGACTATTATAAAAGGTCATTGCCTTTCAACCTCTATAAATCAGAAACATTTCATTTTTGAAGATGAATTCTAAGATAATATTGCTTTGAAAATGAAAACTGCTTTGCACACAATCTGTAAATTACTAGCAAAAAGTTAACCTGAAAGTGCTTTCTAGTGCAGAAGCACAAAGCAGTGAGATCAGGAGCATGATCAATGAAGAAAATGGAAGAGATGATATAAAAACACTTCAGCAATGTTTCTAGCAAAAATAATGTTCATTGAACTAGCTGCAACACCAGAATAGTTTCTTCTACATACAAAATACACATGAGATATCTTTGCAAACATTTTTTAGTGTTAGTGACAAACAAGTGTGCAAAAAAGGGGTGATCAATGAAGAATCCTCAATGATCGTATCACAGTTTTTCTCCGGACAAGTCAGTAATGTTGTAATACGAATGATCAGGAAACCTCTCGAGCTCAATGTAGGTGTGCTCGCTGACCAGCAGCCTGTCCAGCAGATTGACCAGCTCTCCGAAGGTGGGCCTCTGTGTTGGGTCTTTATCCCAGCAGTAAAACATGATATTGTACATCTCTCTTCGGCAATGGTCCGGTTTTTCCAACCGATGTCCGTCTCGAACCCTTCGAATCACTTCGTTTGCACTTAGCCCAGGGTATGGAGTGGAACCTAGAATGGATTGCTGAATCAGAAAAATATTCAAAAGAATCAAGCAACTTATTATCGGTGTTTTAGTGAATTAGTTGCACTTCCTTCTTGGTGAAATACTTCCAAAAGTATTTTAAAATATCAAACTGTACCCCCTTGTAAATTTCTACCACTTTAATCTCAGATGTGTAGTAATTAAAATTTTACGGCACGCAATCAATTGAATCTATTAGAAGGGAATTATGCGAAACAAGTTACTGCTTAATCTGAGTGGTTGATCTCATGATATCAGTGGCTAGTGTTTGTAGAAAGTTTCGTTGCGAATTCCTGCTCCAATTCCAAAAAAAAATTGGAAAACTCAACCTGTCACATGTAAAAAGAGGTTGTACAGCAGAAAGGGGTTTTACCCAGTATCCTTGGTGGCCATACCCAGCAAGTAAGCAAACTCGATCCTCGCAGTGCATTCTGGGTAAAAACCTAGCCTTTACTCCAATAGCAAGTAGGAGGAAGAAAAACCATTTACCCAGGAAATAACTGGATTGCGGTTTGAAGCAGTATTTTTCGGAAATAGAAAAGCTTTCATGTGAACGGTGCTTATTAGAACGATTCTAGTTACTGTCTGATGAGCCCAGGTTAGCCAGTTACTTTAATAAAACAGGGCACTGGTTAAATTTTATGTAACAAAAATAAAACATTCTACGCTTGACAATCGTCAAAATTTAAATTGCATAAAACCCTCGTGGGTCATAGAGATTTCATTTGGTTTCTGAGAGACTCCTTGCTTTATTCTGCTAGTGGTCTGACAAACAATGGGAACTGTGTACTAAATCTTGTTTGCAGAATTTTTGCAACTTATGTATCTGGAAATGGTTAGATTACAAAATCATGACCAAACTTAATGGATTGTTTAGCAATCTCTCTTAGTAATAGAATTTCTTCTGAGAGATCTTGGGAAAGTTACGAACAGCTTACTGCCCTCTTAAGGAAGAAAATAGCATCAAACGAGCTTTTAGATCTTTCTAAATATTTGCTTTTTTTTCATAGACAGAAATTAATCTTTCTATTTCTCTGATATGTTTGTAACTATGTACATTGCAAGTGCAGTAAATAATTTTCAGTTGAACAGCAACTACAAACACGTTGAGGTATCGCCAGTCGCTCTGTTGAAAAAAAAAAGGTATATCACCTTTTTTATTCCTGCTTATATTTTGAGCTTCATGTGCAAGGAGAGTCAGATCGTTTCATCCCTTTGTGAATACATAGTTTAAAATTATAATAAAATGATATGCCATGAGGAAATTACGGTGCAATCACAAAATTTTAGGAAACAAGCTATTGTTTAACGTTTTGCCTGGCTCCTAGATGTTTAGAGGCTTTCTCAATCTTTCATGGGAGGCCGCAGTGACCTTTCACAAAAAATTTTTATTGGCAAACTTTGTTGATGATTCGGTAAACTTAGAACCAGTTTTATAATATTGTGGTATTTGTTTTATTTCTTTGTATTTTTTTAATGCCAAATGTTCCTTCTCATTAGATGCAGACATGGTATGTGTGCATGCTCATATTTTGTCATTTGGTAAAATTCGGAATTTTATTTGGGAAATTGAGAAATTCTCCCCTCACAAAAAAAAAATAAGTCTAGAACGCCCCTGTTCAAATATTGTAGCTCCAACTACAGTGAAGTTTTATTATGTGCAAAACAGTGACATTAATTCAAGTTTTCTTCTTTTTTGGGTGCAGAGCTGTAATTTAAAATCAGAATCTTTTACGAAATGAATAAATACTTACCCAATGTTACAATCTCCCACAGGAGTACCCCAAAAGACCAAACATCTGTCTTTGTAGTATAGATGTTGTCAAAAAGGGATTCTGGAGCCATCCATCTTATAGGGAGACGACCCTTCAATAAAAAACAATTTGCTTTAATGGCTTGTTTACAAAGTTCATAACTTCTCAATGTTATAAGAAACTTAAATTGTTAGTAGGAAAAGGTTTTGCATCAAGTTTTTCTAAAGTTGGATACTTCTTTTAATAGGATTTAGTAGTTTTTCTTTGAATGCTTTTTGACTGAATGAACACATTTACCAAGGAAATTCAATAGGCCAGCTTTAAACAGGATACTAAACTAACCCTCTTTCCACCTGTTGAGCGGGTCAAAAAGTATACTGCAAATGATCTTTTTCCCCAACAAGGAGAATCATTATTATAAAGGACCTCCATAGAGCCAGCTTTTCGCTTTGGTCAATGCGAATGGGCACAATGAGTTTATATTCAAAACAGTTTCAAAAATTGAGCTGACTCTAACTTGTTACCTTTTTCTTGACGTAATATTTAGCTACATGAGAGTATGTGCCATGTTTTAGTCATACACATCGCGTTCTGATTTACTTTTTTCAATTCCTCTTGTTTTTAAATGCCTTAAAAAGTATCATAATTAAAAAGAAGCTATATCACTTTTCCTGAAACTTTACATTCGGCCTTTCAAATATTGCCAACATTACAATAGAAGCAAATAGGCTTACAATATTAAAATAGGCAGGGGCACATACAAGGGGAGGGTCGTGAGCCCCCCCCCCCCCCCCCTAAACCGCCGACAGTATTATCCATCCACATTGTGTTCAAATACTTGATGAAGAAAATGTAAACGATTGCAGTGATCTTAATCCATTTATTGCTTTTTCTACTTTTCATTTCTGATGAAATTAATTAGCAACGCTCATACCCTAGTTGGTGCTTTTTTTCTGGCCGATTTAATACCCAGAAATTTTTTGCAACCAAAACCCTACATTCTTCAGTTTATCTCCCCCCCCCCCTAAAATTGTAGTCTGTATGTACCCCTGGTACATTGTGAGGGATTCAACAGTTTTATATAATTTCGCAATATAGAAGAGCTAAACTGCTTTCTAGTAAGAATTTTCACAAGAAAATTTTATGATGTTAGTAGAGAATGAAATTTTAGTACGCATTGTAAAAATAATTACGAAGCTTTGATATAATTATTAACTATTTAGTAAAACCTGACTTGTAGTATTTGTTATTACCGAACCTTTTTGAAGTAAACCTTTCCTTTTTAGTAGATGAATTTATATTGTATGATATATTTTTCTCCAATGATTAATCATATACTATTAATTTAAAAAAGCATACAATTACCTCCGACTTCCTTTCATAAACGTGACTGGCGATGACATCTCTCGCAAATCCGAAATCAGCCACTTTGCAAACTTTATTTTCATCTACTAGAACATTTCTTGCAGCCAGATCTCGGTGGATTATCTGAAACAAAACAAAAAAAATCTTCACATTCAAACAACATCAAACATTCAAACACGAAAGGTATTCATGCATTAATTGAAATGTCTGAATGCGCATAACCAAAAAGTTAATAAATTTTGAAAACTTGTCTGCTCTTCTTCCCAGGTTTTTTATGGGTTTTTAAGAATTTAATGATGTTTATAGACGTAAGACACTAGGATGTCTTCGGGAAAACTTTTCAGAAAATTGACTTTAAGTCGGTGGTGCCCAACCTACGGCCTGCGGGGCACATCCTGCGCACAAAACTAATCCATGTAGTCCGTTGTTTTGTTCAATGCTACAAATCGAAAAGCACGATTAATGACAATGTCACAAATTTAGAGCCAAAATGCCAAATATTCAGAAAATGGTTTCTGAAAAGCATGCATTTAATAAAATAAGCATCAAGTAATTGATTCCAACAATTTTTGGTTTGTAATCTTGATTCTTTTTTCATATTTTCCCATGTTATTTATAATAGAATGAAATTTTATGTGTGTTCTGGACAGTGGCGGATCCAAACGATCGTGTTGGGAGGGGCGATTGAGTTATACATTATACGAGGGGAGGGGGGAAGGTGACTAAGGAAAATAAAATTTTTAAAAAAATTAAGAACTGAAGCAAGTTTTTTTTTTTTTTTTTTTTTGTTTTCGAAAAATGTGTATTGTTAAACGAGTTTGAATGAAAGTTATAAGTGTTTCGAAAACCACACACACACAAGAATAAAAAAGTGAAAAATAAAAAATAGAATTTCTGCTAATATTCCCGATTTATTATCTAAAACCCTTCAACTTTTGATTCGTTTGAGGACTCCTGCAGTATTTTCAGTAGTCATTCATGTCCTCAATTGAACTTTTTTTCCTTATAAAAAGAAACAGGGGTGTCCACGGGGGGGGGGGGGGGGTATGGCGCAAGTTGCCCATCATAAGTTGGGGGGGGGGGGATTTTTTAATTTATTTATTTTAATTTTTTTATTGATTTATTTTTAATTAATTTTTATATTTTATTTTATTCTGTTTATATTTCATTTCATTTATTTAGTTTGTGTGTGTGTGTCATTGGCGTAGCACAAAACTTTTATAATAGAATAAGAATAATGGTAACAATAATTAAAAATAAATGAATAAACAAATAAATAAAAATTATTAAAAAATAAACAAATAAAAGTATTTAAAAAATAAATAAATATACAGGTAAAAAAAGTTAGTATTTTAAAAATAAATAAACAAACAAATAAAAAGTATGTTAAAAATAAATAAATAAAGCATATTTAAAAAAATAAATAAAATAAAAAAGAGAGCTAGGAAATAAAAAAAAGAAGGAGGGTTGAAAAATTTTAGGGGGAATTTGCGCCATTAAACTTAAGGGGGGGGATGGGCACCCCTGAAAAGAAAGGAATCGAGCAAAATGAAGAGAAAGGTACCGAACATAATGAAATACTAAAATTGCATTTGTAAATAAAATTTGAAGATAGTTATGAATTTGTTTGCTGATCGAGTTGTTTAACATTCGCTCATAAATTGGAGTGTTTGCAGGCTCCCCCGCCCCCCCCCCCCTTTTTTGTCAGGAGCACATCTTTAGACTTATTTGGTGGTTAATATGAAAAAGGGAGATTCGGAAGTCCCTCTCCAGAAATTTTTTGAAGTTTAAGAGTATGTTTTCGAAAACACAATTGTTTGCTATCTTTTTTTTTCTTTTGGGAAAGGATGAGATTCAAGAATTTTCCCCAATATTTGTTTGATATTAGAGCTTCAAAAATGCAATTTTAGATATCTTTAGTGATGCTAAAAACCAGGGGGTTCGGAGGCTTTCCCCCGGAAAAAATTTAGGAATCGAAGTCCTAAAAACGTAATTGTAGGCCATCTTTGATGACGTAGCAAAAGACATGGAGTCTTAGAACTTTTCTCCAGAAACTTTTCGATGTAGGAGTTCCAGAAACGTTGTTTTAGAGGATCTTTGAATGATGAAGAAAGAAGGACATGGGAGCTCCTCTCCGAAAATTTTTCGAAATTGTAGTCTTGAAAACGCAGCTGTAAACCATCTTTTATGACGTAGGGGGAAGGAACGAGGTTTGAAACTTTCCATCAGAAATTATTCGAAATTGGAGCCTTGAAATGTGATGGTTGGTCATCTTTGGTAGCGTTAAGGGAAGGGTTGGGTTCAGGAGCTATCCCTCAACTTTTCAATATTGAAACTTCACAAACGTAATGTTAGTGTGTCTTTATTGATGTTAGGGGAAAAACTCGAGATCGAGGGCTCTCCCCCGGAATTTTTTCGGAATTAAAGTTCTAAAAATGTATTTGAGGCCCTCGTTAACGAACATTTTTGAAAAAGTTTTCGATTCCTCCAAGTTTTTCGAAATTGAAGCTCTAAAAATTCAAAATTTTAGCGATCTTCGATGACATTGGAAAGAGGGGGTTTAGAGACTTCCCCTGGAAAAGTTTTGGAATTAAATTCGTAAAAATAGTTGTAGGTGATTTTTTTGTGATGTGTTGGGGGAGGGTGAGTTTTGTGACCTTTACTCGCGAAATTTTTCGAATTTACAAATCTTTTTTTTTGGGGGGGGGGGCGATCGCCTCAATCACCCCCCCTCCCCAACCCCGTGGATCCGCCACTGGTTCTGGCCCGCGAGAATGATTTTAATATACAAATACAAATACAAATGTGACGACCAGCAACAGGCTCTGGGCCCAGCTAGGCTGGTTTTAGTCAATTAATTAGTCCCCAATGGAGATCAATGGCCCTCTTAAAGCTAGCCACTCCCTTGCTCATTACCGCCTCTTCCGGTAAGCTATTCCAAGTGCCCACGACCCTGCTAAAGTAGTAGTTTTTCCTGATTTCCAAGTTAGCCTGAGATTTAAATAGCTTAAAACAATGACCCCTTGTCCTGCTTTCCCCGCAAAAATTTAACCCATTTACATCTTTCATTTTGATAAATTTAAATAACTGAATCATGTCCCCTCTGACTCTCCTTTGGTCCAGGCTATACAGAAAATCAATATAAACAACATCCACACAAATTTTTTGTTATCTAAACTGAGGTAACCTTGTCGTAGAAATGCAATAAATTAGTAGTACAGGATTTACCTTTCCTATACTGCAAACTAGTCAACAGACTATTAGTCTCTAAGAACTTCATGATCTTAATTTTGATCAAAGTTTCGAAAATCTTACAAATCACTGAAGTCAAACTTACAGATCTATAATTCATAGCAATATCTTTAGACCCCTTCTTGAAGAGTGGCGTTATGTTAGCCAGCTTCCAGTCCTCTGGCACCGTCCCCGAGTTATAAGAAGCATTGCAAATATTCAAAATAACATCCACTAATTCCTCTGCACATTCAACTAAAATTTTTGGATAAATATTATCTGGTCCCGGAGCTTTAGTTGCTTTAATCTTTTTCAAATGAAATAAAACCTCCTCCCTGGAAAATACAAAATCCTCAAGCTGTATAATAGCTTGTGTCTTGTTAGTGTCAACTGTTGAGATACAGTTATCGTTAAACACACTGGAAAAAAAGTTATTTAGAACATTTGCAATGTCCCTATCGTTTTGGATTAAATTTCCATACTCATCAACCAAAGGCCCAATTTGACTGTTTCGAGCTTTCCCAGAATTAGCGTAAGCAAAAAACCTCTTAGGGTTCCCATCAATGTCATCTGCCAGCCTTTGCTCCAATTCCCTTTTCTGAATCCGTACCAAATACTTAAACTTTCGCCTTGCCTTACCATACTGGAGCCTCTCCGCACTCTGACCAGTTTCTTTAAACTGACGAAAAGTGGCTTGCTTATAATTAAGAGCTTCTTTAGTCTCCCTGGAGAATTACATGGGCCAAATTTGGATACTAACACCTTTTTCTAACACCATATGAGGTCCGATCCTCGGGCAAAAAAAAGATTAGGCACCACTCTTTAAGTCATTATGCAAATGAAATTGAGAAAGTTATATTTTTTTATGACACAGCTGTCTCTTTTTAACTTACTCCTTTGCTGGCAAGATAGTCCATCCCTTTGGCTATTTGGTATGAGAAGGTGGTGAGATCTCTGGATGTGAGGTGTTTGCTGCTGCCATACAAGTTGCCGTACAGCCTTTCTGCTCGACTTTCTCTCAAATATGTCTGCAGCTTGCCTCTGTTCACAAATTCCATGATGACTAAAATCGGATCTAATCGTTAAAAAGAAAGGAAAATCCCAAATCAGCATCTGATTTTTATTGTTGGAAGTAAAAAGTTTTCTCTTTAACTTAATTTCGTCTTAGCCATAAAAAAGAATAAGCTAACGTATTTTTAAAAAGTATAAAAATCGAAAAAAGCCTTTTGGAGCAGAAGTGATTTAACTATTCATTTTAGCATAAGTAGAGAAACGTGATTCGTGCTCAAAGATTACTTGGTGGGTGGCATATTCAGTGATTCCAATTGGAATAAAGTGGGTGAACCCTAGAGCAGGCAGAAAAATCTCCTGGAACGCGTAGTTTGCTCATGACAATCATAATTTTCTTCTAGTAAGAGTGATTTTCCAGTCCTTACAAGTACAGATATTACTAGGATTGGCAGTATTGCTTAAAACCAACGACGAAGAAGGAAGTGGGGGGGGGGGGCACTAAACCCTCCATAGACTGAGCCACTGGGTAAGCAACTCATTAGAAGGGTTTAAGAAACTAAGGCCCTTGTAACTAAGGTATGAGCTCTTAAAAGAAACAACGTGGAACTTTAAAAATTCAGTCTTAGTGACCAAATCGCACATTTTTTTCATCAAATAATTTTTCAGCAGTATTTATTTATTTTTAAGGGTTACTTAATTGATGTAGCATGAAAAATTGAATTCGATAATTGTTGAAGAAAATATGTCTGTATTTAATTTATTTATCATTATAATGACTTTTTAAAAACTCTCTTTTATAAAAAGCCAAAGCTATTTTACCTTTATCAGAGCAACATCCCAACAGAGTAACAACATTTGAGTGAGGTTCAAGCAGTTTCATCACTTCCAGCTCAGACAGCAAGTCTTTCTTCTCTTTCTCAGTAGCGTTCTCTATTTTGAAGAAAATGGAAACATTTCTTTTTTAATTTTTCAAGTAAATTTATAAAAACGAGTTTAATTCATTTTGCCCAAACATGGTTAACCAACTAATACAAGTGAATCTGAAACGAATTCGATTCCTTGTTTAAAGAAAATTATTTTTTTCACAGCATTCATACAAGTTGTTCAAAGTCAATAACCACCAGGGTCCTTTCTCTAATCACTGTGGACTTAAATGCAATTTTCTAAGATTCTCTCATCAAACTGAGACAAATGCTACGCACGAATTCTTTTTCGGTTTTATTCTTTTTTTTTTAAATTAAAACTCCACTTTTAAACGAACTTTTAACATGAATTCACTGATATACAGTGCAAAAAAAAATTTCATACTTTAAATTTTTATGCCATACGAAAGCTATGAAATTCTCGCATAAGATGAGTTTTGTTTGAAACTTGAAAATTTGTAACAGAGAGCGTGAATAATGTTTGCTCCCTGTTACCAACACAAATTCCAAGTTCTCCAAAAACGCAATCAATTTAAAATTATTATTTCTGGTTTTTAAATTCTGTCCCCTAGATGTCAAGTCTCATAATTATTTTTATTTTATTTTATTTATTTGTTTTCGCGACTTTGTACAATAACTCATGTTTAGTTTTTTAATGATCACTGAAAACTCGTTACAGATGAAATGAACTAACTTTAAGTTGGAAGGTTTACTTGGGCACTAGTTGAAGGTTAGCTAATTCGTAATTTGGTTAATAATTGAACTCAGTTCTCTTGTTTCTCTGTAAAATGTGATCTAACTAGATTTCTATTAAAAGGTAAATATTTAATTTGTTCAAATTCATCTTTTTGATCATAATTTCAAAATCAAGCACAGTTACTTCTTAGAGCCGTTAAAATCGCAAGATACCAACAATCCAACTGCTTAAAAGGATTTCGTACACCTAACCTCGAATTCGAACTAAATACGCAATCAAAATTCTAAATAACCTTAAAATTAACCATTATAGGAATAGCTGATTTTCCGTCCTTACCTTTAAGTGTCTTGACTGCTACTGGAATCGTCTCTTCCAGGGGGCCGATGTCTTGGGCGAGGCACTTCCAAACTTGCCCGAAACATCCTTCTCCGACAATGCCTACAAATTGTAGGCGATGGCGGGGAAACTCCCACTTATCAAATTCTCCACCAAGCTGAGTAAGAAACAAGCTATTGATTTAAAGATTTATAAAAGATATCTGTTCAGTATGTAGTTTTTTTTTTTTTTTTTTTTTTTTAAAGCTTGTGGAAGTCAGTTAAGTGTTCTGTTACCCTTTAAAAGTATTATTGTTAATGAAATATACGAGCTGTTAATGTGCGGGACAAAATGTCCTCTAAATCTTTAAAATGATCAATTTCGGCGGTGTACTTTAGGAACTTCACGCCTTCTTTCCAAATGCGGCGGCAGTGAGAAGTGCATTAACTTTCAGCACGGAGCACCCCTAGAACCATTCCATTTCCAATCTGCCGCGTTCCTCCATTTACCATTATTTCGAATCATTCAATCACTTTCGCTTTAAGAGAAGGAGAAAATATAAACCGTAGAAAAAGAAGCCCTCGTTTTGTAGAGGCGAGAAAAACATAACCTTGACAAAAAAAAAAAAAAAAAGAAATTCAAGATCCTTGGGTAGAAATTGGCACTCTGCCACCTAGAATTTTCTCCAAATGAGATAAAAGTCCTTGAGAATTCAAGTTTTAATAAATATCGCCGCTAATTAAAGTCGCGCAAAAACGATAACTGCCTGAACAAGATGTCCGAAAAATTACGCATCTATCGATACCTGGTTAGATCGCCAATTCCCTGGCATTCGGAAGTAGTTCCAGTGACATACAAACATAGGTAGATAGATACACTAAAATTTTAATATTGTTTGATTGGTTAAATGGCAAAATGATCCTTGTAATTATTCCTGTTAGGATTAAAACATGAGGATTTTTTTTTTTTAAATTTTAGTATATTTTGTGGAGGAAGCAGCATTTTGCATTTCTGTCCGGGGCGGCAATACTGATAGAGCCGGCCTGCCGCCCTTCACTCCTTGCGACACCCTGCTTTCAAAAATCCAAAATCAGAAGCTGAATCCGCCCTTGACTTCGCTCAGCCTTAGGAAGATACTAAATTATCAGAAGTTATCAACACTTATGGATACTGACAGCTGTTGAATTTATTGGACACTCATTTTCCACTAACTCAGGGGCGGCATTTCAGCATTTCATTTGGGGGGTCGAGATTCTTAAATATGTACTACCACAGTGTGGTACCAAGCACACATTAGCTAACAGGAAGTGGTCATAAAATCGGTTTAATATGAATAAAAATTAGTGTTTAGAAATAATTAAAATTTTGATTCACTTTCTAATAAGTTATACAAAACATCCCGATACTAAAGTTTTTATACCTTTTGGAAAAGTTTTAATGCATGACTTTTGGAATTCGGATGAGCAGGGAATCGTGTTACTAATCTATCAGTGCCCAGTGTCGTGCTGTTTTGCCAATACAGCTAAATATAAAAGATGGTGGAAAAGCTCATGCCCTTTAGCATGTATGACTTCGTTTGAATATCTTGCCCATTGTGCTTCGAAAATAATTCTCTAACCTCCTGAGACATAAAAAATCTTTTTTACTAGCTGAGATAATTGAAGTAACAAAGTGATGTATGAAAACACTTTTTATATCTTGCTCTTCAAAATCACCCAGGGCAACTTCAAAAATTGTGAGTTGCTTAATTTTTCATCAGTGAATAATCTAGTCTCGTCGGCGCTCTCAGCTTCAATGAGATGTCATCTGCCTCCAGCTCTGTTATTCACTATTCAAGACTGATGAGTCCATAACACGGACGAAACTGCAGTCTCTGGATGTGATAACCAGTCTGTCGCTATATTGCTTGTAATTTTTCATGCCTCGTGCTAAAAATTTTACTCATAACTGAAACATTTTATTTTTCGTTTCAAAAATCCAATCCAGATAATATAGAGCCAACCATACAGAAAAATAATTATCATTAAATCTTGTGTTAATTTCATTCGAAACTGAATCTATTACTTCACACAAAATTTAAAAAATCAATATTTGACTTCACATCATCATGTGGATTTTTGTCTTTTTTTTTTTTTTTAAGTTTCACGCTTGATTGAAACACATCTATGTAAAATCTATTTTCTGTTTCAATTGTAAATTGAACTATGGTGTGGTGCACAGATCAGTTGTAGATTGAACTGTGGCTTGAATAGTTCGAAAATTAAGGGTAACGGATTGAAGATGTTTTAATAGAGTGAAGTATTTTTTCAAAAACTTTCCTCAGTACAAAAAAATTGAATAAAAAAATTCAAATGAAGTCAAAAATGCTAAAAGGCATGAGCTTTTTCATCATTGAAAGAATCGTTTTTTAATAATTCTTCCAGTCGTCAAATCATTGCTTTGAAGTTATAGAGAAATATTTTTATGGTTTTAACTCTTGAAGACCATTTTGTGTCACTCCGAGCTTGCATAATTATACGCATACTAGGTATTTGCTGATATGTTTTTTTTAAATTCAATAATCACATGCATTTTTAAGAAATTTTTTTTAAAGCATATAATGCATTGAGCAGCTGAAACGTGTTTCTAGCAGAAGAAAGCGGTGGACACTCATTAAATAAATATACATTAAAAAAATGAGCGTAATGTGAATGCAAAATATCAAGAAATTTTCTTGTGAAAATCATGCAGCCACACCACTTTGCACGAGCCTCTCATATTAGACATACCATCGTTACACGAGGCACACAAGTATGAAATATTTAGCCTATATGAGAAAATGTCTTCTTTAGTTAATAAAATTAACCATGGTTCCCTATCAGTTTTCTATGTTCTGAAAAGGCCGAAAAATACTTCATGAATTTCTAAGTCATCATCCAAATAACGAAAAACACTTTTTATAGTCTGGGAACGTGTCGAGTTACCTCAAATAGTTACTGAGAACCAGCGAGATTTCTTTTAATGAACATTGATTTCCGACTTACATAAATTGAATTCACCCATTTTCTATCATTCTGCGCAAAAAATATGGGGGTGCGACCGCCCCCTCTTGACCCCTTTATTTGCCGCCCCTGCACTAACTTATAAAAAGTTAAAACGCCTTTCGTGGTGTTCTTGTGCAAATGCTACTTACTCTGGGTGGGTTGCTGCTTTGCGTGGATTGGGCGTTGAAGGGCGGTGTCGCGGGGCGGAGCAAAGCTGCAGGAGAGTAGCTGAAAGCCACCGTTTCCGATAGACTGCCTTCTCTTCGGGCCGCTCCAGAGGATGCTTTCTTCAGCTGCGAGGGAAGAAATAAAACAATGTAGCACAAAAATCTAAAAGTGGATACAAATTAAATGGATCGAACGACACTTTGATGTACCCAAAAGTAAAAAAGCATTATGATAGGCTTAAAAGCTGTTGATACTTTTCAGAGAATAGCTCTTTTGTCATATCTTTCTGCCTGCCATACACTTAATGTGACTATGGTCAGGGGGACCCCTTTGGGGTAGAGCCGCTATATAAATAGGCCGACGCATCAGCTTAAGTTTAGCCATTTTAGATCGGATTTTTCGTTGTTGCGCTGCTTAGGGTTACCACAGCAAAGTTTCGGATTTCGTTCAATTTGCCAACAATTCACGTGCTGCTAATAATTGCTTTCAGGTAACAATTACCAAACGCGATATCTCGCCAGAAAAGGTACCCACTCAAACACGCGCTCCGATCCAAAATGGCTAATCTTGAGCTGATGAGTCGGATCGTTTATATAGGGGCCTTACTTTGGGGGGTCACGGGTGGTCAGTGTGACTTCCGAAAGGATCAGCAGCAGCCATTCCAAGACAGCATTTAATTTATTTCTATTACAACTTTTTTTATAATTATGCCAATCTGTCTCAGTAGATGTGGTTATGTGTGCAATGTACATGCTCGTATTTTATCATTTCAAGTTTCATTCATTTAATTGAGAATTTCTCACTTCCAAAAATTTAATTCGTGGTATCGCTGCATGAATACATTTTAGTATATGAGTACAAAAACTCTTATTTCATGGTTATGTAATTTTACAAATGCACTGAAAAGTACTCTAACTCATCTGAACTAATTTAAGAGACACCTTTAAAAAGATTTTCAATAACCTAAATGTTTTTCGAGTGTGAAGAATTTTTAGTTCTACATTTATGTTTGAAATGTGCTTTGCAGAAAGCTTTTTAAGCCTATGTTCGTGCGATTTCAAAACGAGATCTAGATTTTTCTTCAAAATATCGTCGGCATCACGCTAAACTAACGAATGTGAAAATGGGCATTTTCCAGGAGAGCCAAAGCAATATTTTTTTTTCACCTGACGCGTTTAGTTATTTTCAATTTTTAAATTTTTATCGTTACTTTTAAGGGTAAAACTATCGTTTGAAATAATGGACAGTATTCACCTGACGTCACTGCGGGTAAAAACCCTCACTGCAGTGCATTGTGGGAACTGTAGCAGACGAAAATCCGGCACTACAGCGTATAACACTTGCTTTTGTGTGGCTTATAAACTCTTTTTTCTATTTAAAAATGGGAGATTTTTTACGTTTCTAACTAAGAAATGCTGTAAAAGAATGATGAACGATTCATTTGATACGAAATACTTTCTTTATTATGGTATTTTCATGGGTTTAAGCCTCTTTGGTTCCTTATCACAAACATGGTGAAAACTCGAATTCTCTTTTTATTTTCTCCGTTTCTCGACATTTTCCATGCATTCCTAAGTCTTTTTAAGCTCTAAACATGTTCATTATGCGCATGAAGTCCAGTAATCCTTAAATAAAACGAGTGTTTTTAGCACTACTGACACTGCGTGATTGGTCAAAATACCCGCAGACGGACAGCTGATGGGACCGTTGCCAAACCGTGAATAAGGTCCATTGTAACCAGTTGGTTGCCCTTTTAGAGTACTACGGCAAACCATCGAATTCGCAACTCCAATAAACTATAGGGGGAGCTGCAGCCACTGTCTAATGGCGGATGAAAAAGGTAAAACAAACACACGCCGTAATTTATAATTTGCTTTGACGCTTAGTAAATGACAGTAATTTTTCATCGTGTTTGTGGGAAGCTTTTCTTTTCTATTCTCCCGAAATTACAATACACCATAAACTGTCTGAAGCCTGTAATTTACCCCAAAGAAAACATGTGGAATGAAATGTTTTACCTTTTTCTTTAGTATTGTTAATCACCGCAAGGTAGCGTATTCGAGCTCTGGAGTTGCGAATTTAAAAAAACGCGGTTTGCGATTCATCACATTCGTTAGTTTAGAATGGTGCAGACGATATGACCTCAAGAAAATCTCAAGTTATTTGAAAGTTTTTAAGACAACATTCTAATCTTTAAAAAAGTCTAGATTTTTTTAAAATATTCTTTTTGAAAATTTACGGAAATGAAATCTCAAGACATTCGAAACGCCCTTTCAGCCTGCATTCTAAGAAAAATCTTTAAAAAATAATTTGTTGGTTTTCTTCCGGGAAATCTAAATTACTTAATACATTTTATTCTGTAGATTTTCTTAGAATATAGGCTGAAGAAATCTTCTAAAATAACTTGATTTTTTCCTCAAGGTGTTTTGAAAAGAATTTTTTAAGATTTTTCTGCGTTTGCACTGCTTCTTAAATTAGATAATGTATGGAAAAGATTTTTGTTTTCAATTATTTTTTTAACACAGCACTTAAAGAATGTATCAACCGCGTTTCTGAAGTTTTATAAAGGCCTTTAACTTTTAATTGCATGTATAGACTTCATGATAATGAGTCTCATGTGAAATGCAGGGACAAAAGAAATTTATTGATTTCACTGCTTGTTTCTGAGCAAAAGAAGTATAGTATGGCTCTAACTCTAATAACGAGACGTCTGTCCTTGGAAGAGTTAATTTTGGCCAGGGAAGAAGAGGAGGAATTTTTCTTATTGGCACAAAGCCAATTTCGCATTAGCGAAGCAAACCGGTTATTCTCACGATTAGTTCAACGAATGGAATAGTGTATAACTTTCGCTCATCTGAGTTTAAGGGGTTCATTCAACTTGATTGTGTTCGATCTGATCGAATTCCATCTACCAGTTGCGTAGCGAGAAATCTTCTGGCTGAGCGAAACAAATTTCTGGCTGCGCTATTGGTAGATACAATTGAGCGCGTTTGCTAACGATGATACAAAAAACATCATTTTTTTAAACGAAAAATAAATAAATAAATAAATAAAATAGTGCATGAATTATTTAATTTTTTTTTTTTTAATTCTCAAATACTCACAGCAACAAGTTTTTCGGTGTGCTTGCATCGTCTGTGAAGGAACCAGAGCATCAGCATGAGGACTGGTGCCACTCCTGTCACTGCCAGGATCGGAAGGAGAGTTGACGTCACGTCTCCCGCCCCCTGCCCCGGCGCGCCCTCTCTCGGAGGAACCTCGCGAACTGGGGGCTGATCGCTCGGGGCATCGCTGACGGAGGGGGCAGTGGGGGAGGGGGTCTTGGGGTGACCTTGCGTGGGGCGGCGAAAAGGTCGGGAAGAGGAGGGGGAGGGGTGGGCGGGGTGAGGGGCGCTGGGTACAAAGGGAGGAAAGGGCCGAAGGGGGTGCGACGTGGGGAAAGGGACGTCAAGGGGGGGTTCCGAGGGAGGTGCCGCCCTGTTCGACTCCAGAACACGAATGTAGACTTCGATTTTGGCCTGCAAATAAAATAGAAGCAAGAATTAAGCAGCGAATATAAAAACACTTTTTTAATATGCAATGTGTGCTTCCAAACTACAACTAATGTTGTTGAGCAAGAAAGATTGCTAATTCATTTCACTTTGCTGGGGATTAGCGTTAATTGTATTCGCTTTGTGATTGGTAGATAGGCGAGTCATGAAACTAACTGCTTTAAGAGGTAAATGGATCTTATGTAAGGCGATATTGTGTCACAGCGGTGAGATTCGCTCCTTTCTGTGGCCCTCTATGTCCCTTTTACGTGTTCCACACCGAGTTAATTTCAACACTTTGATACGGTGGTCACGAATGACTATGCTTGAAATTATATCTTACTTAAGATTTTTTTGTATCGAGGCTATTTTATTCGATTCATTTATAATATTTTCTTAATTTTCAATTTTTTCTGAGTCAACTGTGTGTGTATATATATATATATATATATATATATATATATATATATATATATATATATATATATATATATATATATATATATATATATATATATATATATATATATATATATACATATATATATATATATATATATATATATATATATATATATATATATATATATACATATATATATATATATATATATATATATATATATGACAGTTTTTTTAACAGTAACCATTTTTTTTTTCAATAATCATAATAACACGTATTCCTGACAGCATAGATAATTTACTTTTTGATTATTGCTTCCTGTTTCTCATGGTGTATGACTTTTATTATGAATAAAAATCTGAAACGATTGACTAACATTTTTTCAAAATTACAACTTTTAAATACGTGGAGTAATCATTTTTAGAACATTGAAATGGGGGTGTTTCCTTCAGTCAAAAGTACTTCTTTTAGTCACTGAAATTGATAGAATAAGCAAAAAATTAAAATAATAATAATACAGTCAAATCTCCATATATCGAACTTCCACATATCAAAATTTTCTATTTATCGAAATCCCGGCAAATTTCTATGTTCATTATATAGAAAAATTGTTTCTATATATCATTACATAGAAAAAGTGTTTCTATATATCGAAAAAATCTCTATATATCGAAAAAAATTTCGAGGCATTCGTAGATTTTTTTTCTACTTTTAACTGTCTGTCTCATGAAAACTGAAGTTTACGGGAGAAAAATTATGTTTACTAAAGGTTGCTGCGAAACTCATAAGGAATCTGGGGTTGAGGGGTGTGTAGATAGGTTTTTGTTTCGTTCTGGAGTTCTTTAATTCAGTCAAGTTTATTTCAAATCTTAGTTTTAACCAGTAGCACTGTAAAATCAGTTTCAAGTTATCTCTTTTCTCTGTTGATTATCATTCCTAGTCTTTTTAGCTTTAGTAAAAATCATTCAAGTTAGGTAGAATGATTTTTCACTTTTCTCTCGATTACATAGTCAAAACGAAATTCCCCCTTTTGTTGCGGATCAAGTTGAATTGCCGAAGAATGAAGATGTATGAAAGCGCAAAAATGTGTAATTTCTGTTATTTTTTAATTATTAATTTTCATTTAATCCGATGCTCGTATAAATTAGAAATAAGGTTTCATACACAAAAATTAGCTTTAATTTTAATGTTTTAGGAGATTTTTATTATAAAATAAGATAATTTCCATGCATCGAAATTTCTATGTATCGAATTTTTTTCCGGCAATTTGCTACTTCGATATATAGAGGTCCGACTGTAATAATAATAATAATAATAATAATAATAACATGGAGCCAGAAAATACTTTTATTTTCCCAACATTTAATGTTAAAATTTTTTTTTAATGTCAGATTTCTAAAACAAAATGTTTCATCGTGTGATGCCGCAACTGAGGACAGTCATCTTGAATGGGAGCGCGTGGTTGTCTTTTTGGCAAGATATCGTCTTTTTTTTCCCCCACTGCGAGACGGTCGAACGAGAATTGTTAGTTAAATAAAATATTCATTTGGCGAAGTTTGGCAATGCTGTGAAACTTTGTACGTCTTCTAAGATTACTTTTTTTAAGAGAGTAAGTAAATAAGTCAAATTAAGAAAAAATTTAACTCACCCCATGTTTTGGACAACGCGTATTCAGAAAAAAATATTTTTTGAAAAATTGGAAATAATCTAAGTCGAGGAAATATAAAATAACTTTTCAAACTCCGATTACAATCCTTGATTGTGATAACTTAAAATTTATCAGAAACAAATTCTTTTTTTTTTTCAGTCGTTTTGTTCTTCTCTTAAAGCTAATGACAAAGCTAATTGTGCTAACATATATTTTTGCTAAGGAAAATCTTGCTTTGAAATAGTTAAGTTTGGTTGAATCATGTTATTTTATGAAGGAAAATGTAATAATTTTCATTTGTTTCTGTAGTAGGCGTCAAGAAAATGAAATATACTTACCATTTGATGGCCATCGTTAGCTGTTATGTACAAATAAAAGTCACTTCCACCCTGAAATAAAACAGGAGAATCGCTATCGGTCATTATAAATGTTTTAAAGACATAAATAATTTTAAAAATAAGTGCACTGTCATTACGACAAACATTCTGAACTCTAAAGTTAAATAAAAATCATATGCACTCACCTGTTTTACCATATCACACCTCAGAAACAGAAGCAACAGAAGTCAAAAGTTTTAAAAAACGTACTAAAAATCTTTATTAAATGCTTTTTCTTGCGAAAAAAAACCGCACTAAGTTAGTTTACAAAACTGGTGCAGGTAAACTATATATTCAGTAGTGACACAACTCATTATAAAAATTTCATAATTTAGAAGAAAAGGTTTCGAATTTTAAGTATACATAACACTAAGGTGACAAAAGTCATGGGGAGCAATGTGAAAATATACAGATGGCAATAATGTCACGGTAGCAGTTCATTTGTACTCAAGAGTTTCGTGTGAAAAGGTTTTCAACCTGAAAACCACAGGATGCAGATTATGGCTGTATGACAGGACTAAACAGGCTTTAAAAGCCCAGATTGTTGGATTTAGAAGAGTTTAATATTCTTTTCGGAATCAACATTTTGAGATTCCCAATGTCCAAAGAGTGCTGAAAATACCTAATTTCATGCATGACCTCCCATCGTGGACAACTCAGTGGCCGACCACCTGCACTGAATGACTGAGATTAGCTACGTGTGCGTAGAATCGTCAGGGTTAATAGACAAGTCACACTATGCAAAATAACCACCTGAATCAATGTGGGACAGACGACGGACATATCTGTTACAACAGGGCAGCAAAATTTTGTTTTAATGGGCTATGGCAGCAGAAGGCTTTCTCGAGTACCTTTAAAACCAGCATTAGATCTCCTCTGTTTCCCCTGGGCTTGTGACCATATCGGATGGAGCCTATGGGACTGGAAAACTAGCTTGATCAGTGGAGTCATGATTCCAGTTAATAAGAACTGATAGTATGGTTTAAGGATGACGTAGACCCCACGAAGGGGTGAACAAAAGTTTCAACAAGGCACTGTGCTGTGCAATCTGCTGTAAACTCCATAAAAATATGGGTTGCTTTTACATGGCATGGACTAGGTCCTCTGATCTGACACAGCCTTTGACTAACAAAAAATGGTTATCTCAGCTAATTTAAGATCCCTTGCAGCCATTTATGGACTCCAACAACCCAAACGATTTATTTAAAAAAACAAAAATAGCGGCGACAATGTTCCCCGTTCGCAAACAGACTCAATTGTCTAGAAAAACATTCTGGACAGTTACAGCAAATGGTGTGACTCCCTAGATTACCTGACATGAATTCTATCAATCATGTATGGGACGCAGTCGAGAGATCAGTTAGTGCAAAAAATCCAGCAATGGCAACACTTTCGCACGTCTATAGCGGCAGAATGACTAAATGTTTCTATAGGGAACTTCTAACAACCTATTTCGTCCTTCTCTTGTCGAGTTGTTGCATTTGTCAGAGAAAAGAGGTGCGACATGATATTAGGCGGTATCCTAAGACTTATGTCACCTCAGGATGCAGGTTACAAGTGCCAACTAGTTAATTAAACATCATAATGATGAGGTGAAGCAATCGAACGTTTTCTCTCGTTCTTCGGGACTGCTGTATCTCAGGAAGAAATACAGAGATTCAGACAAAATTCGGTATGCAGGCACATTTAAAAGGGAGAGGTAATGATCCCCCCCCCCCGTCAGTCAGTTCAACGGGAGAGGGCACAATCGACTATTCTTTCTTTTTAATTGTAAACTGCTAAAATTGCTTACAAAACTAACTAACAAAACTGCTATATTTCAATAAGTAATGCGAGAATTCAGATAAAATTTGGTATGCAAGTAAACTTAAACGGAAACATGCAGAATTGCTTGAGATGCCAATCGCTACAGTGGGCGAGGGATGATTTTTTATCATTGTTTGCACGTATCATTTGCACGAGTTATAATCAGCCTAAGATAAAAAAAATGTGAATAATGAGATTATTTTAAACATTTTTTCTTTCAATCGCCCTAAGAACGGAACGAGAAAGGTAGGAGACGGTACGGACCGCAAGACAGTATGAGAACGATCAAATAAAGTATCAGAAACATACAGTCGAATCACGACAACTCGAAGCTTATAACTCGAATATTCCTTTATCTCGAAGTTTTCCTTGGGTCCCAAACTTTTGAGCCTTTTGTGGAAACTTCCCATAGCTCGAACTACCAATAAATCGAACGTTTTAGCCGGTCCCTTGGGACTTTGAGCTATCGAGAGTCGACTGTAATTTGAATTTAAGTGGAGAATTTCAATGTTATCACTAGTCTAACTCGGATGTATGCACAAATTGCAAATTCCACCAAGACAGTAAATCATACCAATCTGGTAGCCGTGACATTCAAATTTGAAATGCCGTGAATACGACAAAAGTAGTTGAGATATTAAGTAACATCTGGGAACGAAGAATTCATTTAAAAGATCTAGAAGAATGTTGTGTTGGGCACAACATATTAGTTTGCTGACCAAAATATTTTTTCTCCCCCCCCCCCCTAGTAGAGTTATAAGAAGAATGTTGAAAAAGGATGCTGGCACTGGATACGCAAATATTGACACACAAATTTGAAAATATCTTCTCGATTTCAAGTGGGCTGGTAAAAACCCACAAGGTCGTCTATTCACTTATCCCGCAGTGATGAACTTCTGTTGAAGACGAAGAAAAAATAATAAGAACGAAAGAAAGAAACGCGACATTCGAGCCTCCGTCACCTCGAGCATTCTAAGTCGTTTGGAAACGCCCTTGAGCGAATATTTTGCGGCGAGAAGATGAGCTACTGCAGCGAAATTAATGACATGTCAATGCAAGAGAATAAAGGATTGAACGACACGTAGACTTAGTTTAGAACTTTTTGTTGTTATTATTATTTGATGGTGATATTCATCGGTGGAATTAACCTGGAACAGCGGCCTTCAACCGTCACCTCAATCAAGGGCAAATGAATGTCCGTAGACGACAGTTATCGCCTATTGGCAAGTCAAATGGCCATTTTTCTTGCTCTTGGCCCTCAGGTGCCTGTCTCAATAAATAAGGATTGGCATTGAAAAAATTAACTGAGGCATCTGCTTTTATTTAAGTTGTTACAAAGTAGCTACCTTATTGCGCAGTGAGGAATCACATCTCAAGTGCTCCCCTTTTGAGGAATAATGAGTACAAAAAATGGTGCAACAGGATCCTCAAAGAATTCATAGATTCAGGCGATGCAAAAAAAATCTGAAAATTATATTTAGCAGAAGTGCTTGGCAATTTTCAGATTGTTCGAATTTTAAACTTTCCGGTGAAAAAAAAGTTTTAGATTTTCTCCGATAGCTGTATAGTTTACTCTTTGTTACTAATCCTAAATCTTTATTAGCCACACCATCCCCACTTCTAACAGTCAATCTGTTGTACAAAGCTGTCTCCGAACATGACAGAAAAAACGTCGAAGCAAACACGAAACCATCATAGGGACAGACAGACTAACACTACAAACTGAAAGCATTCTCCAGAAGCTAGAAGAACAATTTGACATGCAACCTCTAACAATTCATTCAGAGATTGGTGAAAATGATTGAAAATTTAAAAGCGATTAGGACTGATTAATTGGAATAGGTAACAGCGATTGATAGCAGTGCATAAAGAAGCAGATTTGAGGCAAAACAGATATTTCTAGGGGAATCGTGGTATCAATTAATCCACACGAAGTCCCGGTTTTAGTTTGTTATCTTCTGGTGATCTTTGACAACTTGAAAGTTTTTATCATGCTAGATGTGCTGAAAATGAAGTGCAAAATGTATTTCGCGTTTCTCCATTTCAGGCTTGTGCCAGTCGATGTTCAGAGAGTCACGGATGGAATTTTTGATGTCGTCGGAAGGAACAGGATGATCAATCAGGGGTGGTATGCCGGAATGGTCCGCCGGCCCATCCACCCGCGGGCCGATGTACCCTCCCGCCTGTGCGCCCTCAAGCCTAAACACCTTTTATTTTTATTATTATTATTATTAGTATTTTCAAATTTAGTTTATAATTATTATTATTATTTATTTATTTATTTATTTATTTATTTTTTTTTGGTGCAACTTCCTTTTTTTTTTTGATGACAAACCTGCGCGACTTCACTTCGCTTTTTTTTTCTTTTCTTTAAACTCGTAAACCTGTGTATCATCGTTTTGTTTTTCTTTTTCCTTTTTTTTTTCTTTTTTATTTTGCACCTTTTATTTTTGCGCTCTTTAGAGGCCAAGGTTGGCGCCCTCTTGCGGGACCCAGTCCTGTGATCAACCTACCTAGGCACTTGCAACATCGGGACCTCTTGAGCTACCTCGTTACTTTGTAATGCCGACATGGCCAGGAATTCGGCAAAAGGGTAGACTTCAAAATAACATTCTTTTAGACCATTGAATGAATGGATAATAATCAAAAGGGCAACTATCGTTGTAGTGAGTGGCATCTTCAGCTGAAGTCTGTGACCAACCACAATCATCTATCGCACAAGTTTAAGCACAATGCAAAGATTTGAATAAAAAGAAAATCATTCAAAAAATGCCTTCAAATTACTACTGTAGGTAGATAGTATGCTCCCAAATATTTATATGAAGTTTTGAAAATGTAACTGTGAATAAAAACGGAAATTACAATAGCCTTTTTTTTTTTTTTTTGATGTACGAATCAGATTTCATGCAAATATCTCTTGAAACTTGATAGTTGGAGGAAAGGCGAGGTTTTTTTAAACTTGGCTATAAAGTACATAGATCGCTCAATGAATAGTTAAAATTCCAAACTCTATGTAGTTCTCGCCTGAAGAAGATGAGAAAGTTTGGAAACTGAAAGCCACTTTGCAAATTTATCTTCTTTTAAATCGGTCCAAATGTGATAGCGCAAAGTGTTTTACTACGTGGAGAGCAATTCAAACATGCAAAGGACAAGATAAAAACCATATTTCATGAGGATGAAGGAATTAAAAGAACGGCTCAACCTCACAATTTGTCTCTTAATTAGATAAAACTTCAATTTAGATTTTAATAAAATGTCGAGTGACAGCATGGGTAGCCGAACAACCGAATCAGGATTCATCGAAAAAATAAAATGTATATGAGCCTTTTCTGAAACAGTATATAGAATATTGATGGCCTAGACAGGTTATTCTATTAGCGTGACTTGAGAAAAGATCCGAAGAGCATGTGCTGCAGGCAAAAAGGTGATGACTTGCTATGGTATGTTGAGCCTTACACCTAAGGGGAACACTTCTCTTTGCTTCCTAAATGGCACACAAAATTCAAAAAATTGTCAAGAAAGCTCTAGGTGAGAATTTTTTGTCGTTTGGAAAAGTCATGGTTGCTCCCAATCAGATCTTTCAGCAAGCCAACGCATCCGATGCATACTCCCTCCCCCCCTCCTCAAATTATGCAAAAGAATGACTCACATCTCTCAGAATATCAGTGTGATGAGCTGGCCAGCACTCAGCTCAGATCTCCAACCGACTAAGAACATCTAAGAATCATCTCACGTGTCTTTTACAGGGATGGGAAACAATCTTGTTCAGTCCAAGAGCTCAAATCAGCGATTAAGAAAGCCTGGGACAGATTTGCTCCCGAAACCATTCGTAATCTCGTGTTATCATTGAAAATCATTCATTCCATCACATCAGGTGCAATGTAAACACCGCAGAAAGGACTTTGACGATTTGATGATTGTGAAATGTAAATATTTCGTTTTTGTGCATAAACTTTAGCGAATTAACAAAATTTGGTTTTTAAATAAATTATTAATTTACCTGAAATGAATAGCTCCCGAATTTGACATATCAGTTTGTAATAGAGTTGTTTTGGTGCAGTAAAAATTTCAAAGTATTCTGTTGTACATGTCTCATTTTATTGGAACATTTAGCTTGTGCTTACTGTATCTTCTACCTCTTAAGATTTGTTTAAGCTATTAAAACTCAACGTTGATTTCTTATTTCTGCACAAGATGCAAACTATTGATTTCTTTTGTAAATTAGCGGTCTCTTACCTGCCCCGAGAGGGTCTTATCCAAGTAGACTTCTCCGGTGTCTTTGTTAATGCGGAAGTAGTCCGAACCATCGACGTATCTCGCAGGTTCGATTCCGTACTCGATATGATCACCATCTTCGTCGCGCGTTCGAACTGTAATGATGCGGCTACCTATAAGGGGAAAAGAATGCGAAAAATAAATTTATCTTTCTGCTTTAAGACACTGTTTTAAGCATACAAATATACTACTGTTTGAAAATTGTCCGGGTAGAGTTTAGAATACGGGTCGCAGGTGGCATGATAGATTTTATTGCCATTGAAAGCACTATGCCATCGTTGTTTGGCCCGAGATCTCCAGACCTCGTGATTTTTTTCTATGGGATTTTGTTAGAGATAAGGTATTTGTGCTTAAATTTCTTTCAGACGCATTACTGTGAGTTCTTGCAAAATTGAGGCAACACCCCGAGGCATCGAATAACTGAAGTACTCAAATTTTTAACAAAGTATACTCTATCACAATGCTGGCAGATACTAACACGCTTCATAGATTTTTTCGCATCACCGGAGGGCCATACCATAGAACATCTATACTGCCGTGCTAAGCACAAAAGTCGTACTTGCACTTTTTATCAAAATTTAGTTACAGTCACCAAGTGATTCTTTGTCACATATTTTAAGTGGTTATTTGGGAATGGGAAATATTCTTCTTTTTTTTATTAAATCTGATCGAGTTGCATCTAAATCAAATACATGCAGGCACACAACTTAAAAATGCAGGAAATTTCTCATTTTGGACTCAAGCGCAGATACGACTTTTGCATTTAGCACGGCAGTATAGGAGCTTGGATTTCAGGCTGCACCCAACACGGTAGTACAGCAAGACAATGTCAGGTCACACGTCGCACGGCAAACTCGTAACAGTCTGACCGGATTTAACATCTTTCCCAAGCTGGCAACCTTTCCGGATCTGAATCTCATCGAGCACCTGTGGCCCTGTGGGATATCATTGGACGAGACATGAACCAAGGACCACTGGTACACAGCATTGATGATCTGCGCATAGCAGTGGATATGGCTCGACTTAAAATTCCTCAAGAAACCATTAATGAAATCATTGATAGCGGGATTGAGGTATTTTACTCTTACCACAATCTCACCTGCAATTTTCATGACTCTACTCATTCTTTCTTGGCATTTCAATTTCCCTTTTGAGGAGAGTATTTAATCACAAAAACATAAGCACATAACAAACGCATAAGACCAAAGATATTACTTAAACTAATTTAGTGTATTCTGAATGTATAATATTTCAACTGTGCTGCTAACCGCTAAGCAAACTTAACATTTATAATTATTTCTTAACAGGCCTCACAAAACTTGTCAAATTTTGTTGCATACACAGACACGTTCTAGAGATTTATTTATCACTCCATAGTTACTCGATATGACGATAAGTTTTCTATAAAGCCGTATCTGTGAACTATAAACATTACTGACGACAATCATTCATAGGACCCGATCAAGCCATAGTGGGACCCGGAGTCTAGAGTTCAAGCGGTTCACAGGCTAGAGCCACTCCTCCCTCTTCTAGTTGGGGTGAAGTGAGGATTTTAATTCTGACCAAATATCATTCTAATAATGCACCATAGCAACATTTTAAGCAATTTTTATGGTTATTATTTGATTCTATAGGTAAATACCAGTAATATTAATGATTAATATTGATCTTTATTTCTTCAATAAATTTTTTATTTGTATGATTACAATTACTAGTGCTCCGGAAAAAAAATGTCTTTTTCCTAGAATGTAATGTTTACTGTATTTGTACAAACTGCTATATGTTTTTAATATAAGACTATATAGGCTAATTTGTAATACAAATATACACTGAATGATTTGAATTTTAGCCAAAATTAGCAAAGAATTTCTTTTTAAGAGAAGATAACATTTTACAGTAAAATGTCTAAAGTCCGAACTAACTCAGACCGTAGGTATTAAGGGTTTTGGAAAATAACCTAGAAAATACTGTTTTGGAACATAGTATGCCAATTATTCGGAAAAAGTGGTTTTACAAAACTTATGTACATAACATACTCGTATAAAAGTGTGCATAATGTTATAGTATGAAATTATATATATATATATATATTTAAATCTAAAAAAATTAACTCTTATTGTTTACTTTACAAAAAAAAAATCAGTGCTGGTATGTACTCTATGAGGAGTAATTATACAGCAATTTAACAACGAAAATTGCACTGAAAGTAGTACTGTAATTTAACTAAGAAAATTGAACTGAAAGTAGCACAGTAATTTAACGAAGAAAATTGAAGTTTGAATGAATGAACTTCTGAAAATTACACCAACTTCCGACAAGGAAAGTTAAATTACTTTTCTTTTGAAAGAAAAACTGACTTAAACTTTTATTTTTACTATAGAACTTTTTATTTATTGTTTGCTCATTCCAATTTCCCACGTGGTAAAATCCGTGACATTTTGCATGGTAAATACAATGCTCCACCTGTATAACATATGTACTTTGTTTCATTTCTTTAATAATTGCATGTAATTATTTATTTCACGAAATGTATCTGTACCTTAGCCAGGGTTGCCCACCCCCTAAGAGCAAGGGCGCACCGACCCATATAAGGCAAGATCCTTCTCCCTAAAAAGAAAAAAAAAGTTCAATGCCGCAGTCTGCGCTACGACCCCCCCCCCCCTAGGTGGGAACCCTTGCCTTAGCAATGATCGAAAAGTTTATTTAAACTTCATGAGGAGGAGTTAAGATTTTTGAATGTAACAATTATTTTGTTCTTATTTTCCGTACATTTAATGTAATGTGAATTTTTGTATAATTATATGAAATTTGAAGCCAAAAAATACAAAGTCTATTACATGTAATGGAATTTCGAAAAGAAATTAAACCCTGAACCTCATGCTCAGTTGGCCCTCGCTCATACGTTAATTAGGACCTGCAATGTTTACTCACATATCGTCGCCTCAAAGCAACAGTAAGATCTCACTGCTATTCCTTGGATTAGATGTCTTATTTACTGTTGCTCTCAGGCGACGATATTTAGCTAAGGCCACGAATGTCGTCTCGGAAATATAGATCAATATCCAGCAAACATTTTGCAAAAGTTCAGCACTGCTGCCCCACTTCGAGTCTTCGTTTTCGACTCGTTACTTAACATAACCAGTTTAGAGGACGTCTTTCAACCGGCGAAGCACAAAATCGCATCAAACAATAGCTTCGCTAAATGTGACCTCATTCATCATCAAATCGATTATGTACCGTTTGTCCGGGTTGTTGAAGATTGGAGTTAAGTAAAGTGAAAGACACTCGAGTTTCTTCCTTCTGGTGGATTTCACTGCTAAGTGTTAACTTCAGACATTTGTTTCCTTTTCCGTTCTTAGCCACTGGAAACGGATATGGAGTCAATTACTGATGAGAAAATCTTTCGAAATGCTGTTTCATCTTCAAGGAAATAACATTTCATCAGTTTGAACTGGAACGTTTATACAAGCGTGGCAGGGGGAAGGGGACAGAAAATTTCGTATGAATTTTTCTCAAAATGTTATTCACTAAGACCTGTTGAATCAATCGAGAAACCTTGGTCTCTCTCTGTCTCTTCTATGCAGAAGACAAAACCAAACAATAATGAGCTGACTAATCAGTGGTCACTTTAGATTTCTTTCTTAACTATTTCAGCGGAAACAAGACTTCCCCAACCTGACCTGAATCATCCCTCCCCAGTCCGTTTTGTTGACTGTTTGGGATTCTCCAAAAAAAAAAAAAAAGTCTTTATTCTGGAGGCCATTGCTTGTTATTGACTTTATTAGAGCTTTCAATACCATGGATTTAATCTAGCTCTGATCGCTGGTTTATCCTTTCCGCGGAAAAATGGCAGATGAACTGGAAGCGGAAACAGAACACTTCATTTTGTAACAGGTTTTGATCAACGAGACTAAGAAAGCAGTCAAGTTTGTACCGTTCGCGCGATCTCGCTGATCATACCTACTACAAAATGAAGTATTTCATTTCCACTTACAGTTCAACCGCCATATCTCCGTGGTCAAGTTTTGCACTGGAGAATTCCAACAGCAACAAAACGAAGAGATGGCTTTATCTGAAGGTCTGTTGTTCAGTTTTATTTTACTACTATCAGGTTTGTCACGCTAACTTGAACTGATTGACAATGCTTGAACTGACTGACTACTGAAAATGTAAATACACGAATAATTGCTTCGATTTGGTAATGTTCAGTTTGGGTTAATTAAGCAGCTGGATGCTTGGTGCCCAAAATTAATTCCTGTGTAAAGAAGCACACCTTTTCAAAAGGTTCTTCGTATAGCTACTTCAGAGTTACGAGATACAAGATATTCAGAAAGAATAACAACCATATCTGTACCTTAGAACAACAACATCCAATGTCAAAAATATCAATTTTACAAAAAAGTTTCGTAAAATTTTTCATTATTTTCTGGTTTCACCAAGCTTTTACCTCCCAGCACAGTGAAATTTTGAACACTTCAATAGATTATTGTCGCCTGCTACATGAGGAATGTACAAATAGTTTATAATTAATTTTAATTAATTCTTCATAGATTTCAAGGAACTAAATTATAGTTTACTTGTTTATGAATTGATCTGACCGTATAAAAATCTTGACACCATTAGTAAATGTAATTACTGTAACTCAATGAGTGGTTCTTAAAATTTTCCGAGTCGCGGCAGCCTTTGATGAATTAGGTTTCTCTCAAGGCACCCTAAGTCGCGGTGTCGTGGCACCCAGTTTGGGAACGACTGTATAACCCTATACTAGGGCCCATCACATTGGTTGTTATTGGACCGAAAGATCAAATTTCGGGACAGAATTCTATCACAAGTTTGAAAATGAAATTGCAAGGGTTTATTCTAGTTGTAATTTTATTAATAACCAAGAAAATGTGTCCGAATGTTAAGCAGTCCTCAAAAATTAATTCATAAAATCATGACTTTCCGTATAATAAAATTGCTTTTCTTAAAAATTGCATCTGAACTAAATAGACATGGATTAAACAAAAAAAAAAAAGAAAACAGTTTCAACTAAAAAGCCGGTTTTTTCGATTTTGAAAGAAAAAAAAAGTTGATTTTTCCCCCCCTCACCAACCTAGAGAACAGGATAGCAAGCTAACGTGTAAACGACTGATAAAACTAAAGGCGACAAACCGGTGCCGTTTGGGACCCTAGGGTGAACATTGAACAGGCGGTACTATTTTAACCCAATGGAGACTTACTAAAAGTATTCATACAAATGCTTTTTACCTAAGAGAGTGATCAAGAGCCTGTTGAGAGTTTTCATTGCTATTTACAACATTTTGTTTTTAGTTAAAATGCAACAAACAGAGAAAATTTCTTTACAAAATTAGGCCGTAGAAATAATTTATTGGACAGAAATATGGCGGACGTGTCACTTCTTACATTCAGAGAGACAGTCGGTTTCGGTCCTTGAGTGCGTCAAATAATAAAAAGAATCTCGGTGTCTTCGGCAGAGCGAGCAGAGACTGGTATAGAATGAGGCGATTAGGGCCAGCTAAAGGACAATGTCTTTTCTTCCTTCGTTCCCAGTTTCGTTGCTTGCACAAGGTCACCGTTCACAGGTGGGTCAGCAGGGATATGTGACATCAAGAAGCTTCAAGATGAGGCAGTTAAAGACGAGTAAATGGGACAGAGAGCGCAGAGATATTCGCTGTTGTGGAAACATCAATGTAGAGGGAATTTCCTGCAGTTTTTTTGTCTGCAGAGAGCTCGCAGATAATCTCTGTGGTGAAAACATCAACTTAGAGGGCGTTTCTTGCAATACTTTTTTTAAAAGAGAACGCAGAGATATCCGCTGTTGTGTAAAAATGTTAGAGCGTATTTCTTGCAATGTTTTGATTTACAGAGAGCGCAAAGATATCCAACTGTTGTAAGTAAACGTTACTGTGGGGCATTTCTTTCAACATTTTGATTTATAGAGAGCGCAGAGATATTCATTGTTGTGAAAACATCAATTTAGAAAGCATTTCTTGCAATATTTTGGTTTACTGAGAGCGCAGAGATATTATGTGAAAATGTTAGAGGGTATTTCTTGCAATATTTTCATTTACAGAGAGCGCAGAGATATCCACTGTTGTGTGAAAACGTTAGAGCGCATTTCTTGCAACAGTTTGAATTACAGAGAACGCAGAGATATCCACCGTTGTGTGTAAATGTTATCAAAGGGCAATTCTTGCAATATTTTGGTTTAGAGCGAGAGCAGATTATAATCATTGTTGTGAAACCATCACTTTAGAGGAAATTTCTAGCAATATTTTTATTTACTGAGAGCGCAGAGATATCCGCTGTTGAGTGAAAATGTTTGAGCGTATTTATTGCAATATTTTGATTTACAGAGAGTGCAGAAATATCCACTGTTGTGTGTAAACGCTATTAGAGGCCATTTCTAGCAATATTTTGATATATAGAGAGCGCAGAGATATTTATTGTTGTGAAAACATCAATTTAGAGGGCATTTTTTGCAATATTTTTATTTATACAGAGCGCGAAGATATGCACTGTTGTGTGAAAGGGTTAGAGCGTATTTCTTGCAATATTTTGAATTACATAGAGCGAAGAGACATCCACGTTGTGTGCAAATGTTATTAGAGGGCAATTCTTGCAATATTTTGGTTTACAGCGAGCGCAGATATACTCATTGTTGTGAAAACAGCAATTTAGAGGGCATTTCTTGCAATATTTTTATTTCCAGAGAGAGCAGAGATATCCGCTGTTGTGTGAAATCGTTAGAGGGGGATTCTTGCAATATTTTAATTTACGGAGAGCACAGAGATATTCACTGTTGAAAAAACATCAATGTGGAAGTCAGTTCTTGTATGTTGTGGAAGTCATTCAGTGTATAAATTTATCAATATGGAGGTCATTTCTTACAATATTTTTATTTACAGAGAGCAGAGATATTTGCTCTCGTCAGAACATCAATACAGAAAGTATTTGTTGTAACCTTTTTATTTCGTTTAATGCAGAGACAACTGGCTGTTGCAAAGGGAACTGTATTCAGAAAAGCCCTTAGGTATGCATTTTAAATGCAAAGTTTGGTATGAACGTTACTAGTTATTGATTTGACTGATAATATCTTCATTGTTTTTTAGTTTAATTTCTAACTTTTTTTAGCTAGTTATCAATTCAAGGGGATGACTAAATCCTAGAAACGTGTCCACTGAATATGACCTTGCATTACTGAAGCGGACTAAGAATGTTTCCCCTGGCTTAAAAATTTTTCATTCGTCAATTTATTTCTGGGACTAGAAGCCTATTTATGTAATTTCCTCTAGAATTCATATTTACAAAAGCAGAACTTTCGGTGCAGGTTTACAGGGACATTTTTTTTTTTTTTTTTGATCATATCAACTGTACGTACGAAAGAATTTCGTTTCCTAGTTATCATAAATAAAAAAGCCATCATTGCTTGTATTCAAGAATAATACCTCGACAAGAATTTTATAAACCATAATTTTCCATATTTTGTGTCAATATTATTATGTATTGTGCCATTTTGAGTTTCTCCCTCTCTTACTTTCTCTTAACTTTTATTTTGAGTGGTTATCTCGTCCTACAGAATTTTCATTGGCAAGCAATATATATAAATTTGCTCCTCTAACTATAAAACTTTCTTCCATTTCTTATGTGAATATAAACTGACGGATGAGGCTGTTCTATGTTATCCATATATCTTTCAAACCTCAAAGTATTTATAAATTAATGAGAATGTCTCACCTGATTGAGTTTTCTTTGATTTCCCACACATACACAAAATTTACTTTATTATTTCTGTTTCCCATTCTTCATAGTTTTCTGGAAAATGACTAGTTATCGTCAAGGCCCAATTAAGACATCGGAAGGTCCTGGGTCAAACACTTTTTCGTGGATCTCGAATCAAACCTTATAGTTCAACCATTAGCTAAAACAAGTTTTGCCATTTGAGGGGGCCTTAAACGTGGGTCCCAGTAGGCCAATAAAGTAAACAGGCCCTAGCCCTCTTTGTATTGGTCAGATTTTGAACTGCCTTTCCTCAACTTTGTTGAGCTCAGATGATATCAGAATAATTCACCAGATTCACTGGCTATTGAGAAATAGAATGATCTTTCCAATTTTTCTCCTCACAACATCATGATCATTAAAAAAATATATATATTACCTTTTAATATTGGATTCGGCAAATTTGCTGAAGTACATCTACCATTTTCCCTTATTTTTTATTAAATTTCTACACATCAGTCTTTTAATGCTACTCAAAATATCTGATTCCGAATTATAGATCGTCGCCTAGTAATAGCATTCAGATATCTAAAAACCGAAAATGACTTTTCGGTTTTGCTACTAATTACCGAACGTGCATGTATTTAGTAGACACTCCGACATATTTGCTTCTTCACGCCTTTCGTATTCAAAAAATAACTTAGTGTTACAGAAATTTCAAAATTGATTTTAGTTTAAGGCAACACTGGGTTAAACCTTCGTTTCTTTTTGCTCACATCCTACAGGTGTCTTGATGTGATGAAATAATCCAAAGTAAAAGAAAACAAATACCCAGCTTAATCTTTAAAAACGACGACGACGTGTTTAATCTACCTGATTTCTTTTCTTTTTTTTGCATTTTCTGAGGTAGTGCTATGATAAAACTGAGGTAGAATTCATTGAAGGGGGAGGGACAGGATTTTCTGAATCTTTTTGACACCCTTTAAGCTATAAAACGATTCTAGTGAGTTTAATTTTAAAAAGTTTATTTTTAATACACTTTTTTAAATTGAACTGACTAAAAGTACCTATCATGTATATGAGTGCCATACTTCCGAACCTGGATGGCCCGCATGAAACGAAATTGGCGACTAAAACAACATGTTAAAGTAAAAAATTGAAAAAAAAAAAAAAAAACTGGCCATTTTGGTTCTTGGTGTCATTTCCGACTCGACTAAAAGCCACACATAACCGAAACCGAAACTACCAAACGTGACTGAATCAAACTGCAGCTATTACATTATTTGTGGGACACAGCGGGGGAGACGTTCCACGCAAATAAGAAAAGATAGCCTTTGCTGGCGTGGGCGGCAATGGACGGCAATGT
This sequence comes from Uloborus diversus, assembly GCF_026930045.1. Classification (NCBI taxonomy): domain Eukaryota; kingdom Metazoa; phylum Arthropoda; class Arachnida; order Araneae; family Uloboridae; genus Uloborus; species Uloborus diversus. Next base: position 226,055,395 of record NC_072731.1, read on the forward strand.
AGGCCACTTCCTGATGCTAATAATGTCGAAACTTCCCTTCTGTTCGTGCAGACAATGCCTTCTGCGGAGTAGAGGGTCAAGAATCAAAGAGTAGTGACAGCAGGTATGTCGCCGTTCACTTTCTTTGCGTTCTATTCAGTTTTTACTACAACACACCTTGGGTATTACTGATGCGTGCGCCAAGAATCGGCAATTGCGTTTTTATTAGCAGAATTCTCAGAGGCACTATCTAAGAAGCGAGAACAAGAAAAAGGTCGTCAATTGATAAACAAAACTAGTTTCCCACACAATGCTTTCCAGGGGAGCTGTATGAAGTCGCCTCCCCCCCCCCCCTCTCCCAGCCAAGCACTAATCATAACTTTGGAATATTCCTGTTCTTGCTATTTACTGATGTCGCTGTTGTGGCACTTAACCATCGGTAAATAGGATACTTCCCTATATGGTGCGATTTGCATAGGGTCTCCTCCAACATGTTCGCACACACACACATAAAGATTATTATTCAGTGACCGCCGCCTATATGAATCACGTTTGTCCTAAGCAGCTTTGATTCCATAAAGCGACTGATTCATAAGGCGATTAATTCAAAAAAGTTGGATTTTGCTCTTTTTTTTTGACGATTTGATTCATTAAAGCGGCTGATTCAATTAACCACTGATTTAAATAACCGGCGTCCACTGCATTATTATTTGGACGAATTCTTCATTTTGCGTACTTCAAAACTAGTGTAAAATGAAAAATATCCCCATTCAGACTTGCGAGCAGATTTTATTGAGCAATCACGATTGCTTATTGCTTTCCTTTGACTGTTTTGATGTGCTATCATTTTATTTTCCCACCAGCACCCTCTGCAGCATCACCGTCGACCCTTACGATGCTGCTCCTATAGCGAAAACCGTCTCCAGGTTGCGTCAATATCCTACACTTACACGCATACATACACGCACGTACACAAACACATACACACACATACATACACCTACACACATACACAAACACATACACACACTCAAACACATACACACACACGCATACATACAGACACCTACACACAACTACCCACACACTCAGGCCTTCACGCAGACACAAACACATATGCCAACACACACATACACATTCCCCTCCCCCCCTACACACACACTCATACAGACAACTACTCACACACTCATACCTGCACGCAGACACAAACACACACACACTCGTGATTGCGAAAAACATAATTTGAATTCAAGAGGTCAAAATTCAAATTAATTTTTACTTTTTTATTTTATTTTTTTCCAAAATACAGAGGCGAGTTTTTCAGACAAAAGTATCGACCCTTTCTTGACTTTTTGCCGTTTACTCTTTCAACTTAAGCAATTTCCGGTACTAGTTTGCATACAGGTGGTGAAATTCTTACAAATTGGGGCGTGGCTCAAGAATGTGTACACTCGGTTTTTGAAACTAATTTGGTACAGATTTAAGGAGCGATTGCTTGGAAAAGTAAATATTTTAAATTGATTGCAGAGCTCCCTGAAACCTCAGGAAAACGTTCAAATAAAATCTTAAAATCATCAGTGTCAATAATCATTACATACACAATTATTCAATCGTAGCAACTAATTTTGGGTGGAGGGGGTATTACTTATGTCAAGTATTCATATCATCTGGTCCGCCAGCGCTGCTAGAATTACTTAGAAAGAGTGATAAAACAGTTTATTAAATATCACTGTATGACAAATATTTACTTTTTTTCTATAACATTGAATTAAACAGCTGATTTACGTCAAATTGGATCTGCTGAACATAAATATATAAACTAAATTCTTGCAACACGTACCATTTTAAAGTTATGATAAATTTAATTTCATAAATAGCTAAAAACTGAAATATTTAAACCAATTCTAAACATATTTTTTTGTTTATACTTTGGATCTTGATACAGATATAGTAATGATGTACAGTTATATATACATTGAGAGTAAATAATGCACAGGTTTTACCATTGAGTAGAAAAATATGCCACATGTTATGAAAGAAAATGAGGAAAAATTAACTTTTCTTCAAGTGAATTGTGAAATCATCTTGAATAAGAAACCAATAGTAATCGCCTAATATTTTTGCATTTCATTTTCCTTGGTAACGTTTTTATATACGTTTAATGTCTTGATTTAAAATGTTTAACTTGCTCATCACTCACCATTGCAAGATTAAGAGAGAGAAACTAGGAATGAGAAGGCAAGAAATGTCTAGTTCAATGAAATTCTGCACCGCATCGTGTCATATTTTTGCAACACGTTTTTCACTAAAAACTTGGCGTTTTTAGTATTATGAGTGACTGAAATCCTCGAATTACTTCCCTTAGAGATAACTAAGCCGCTAGCTTTTTTGGGGTGAGTTCTTCGTCAAGGTCATTATTCTTCATAAGCGTTCTTATTTGTGGGTCGACAAAAATGCCTTCTTTGAATTTAGTATCACTCAATTTGGGAAAAATTCTTTTCAAATAGAAAAGTCCTTTGCCATTATTGTGTATAGCTTTGACAAAAAATTTTGTCAAATAAAAAAATTAAGAGTGGTAAAGTAAAATATTAAGTGTTGCCACTTTCAGAATTTTGCAGCAATTCTAATTTAAGTAAAATATTCTTTTGAACAATAACTGTTGTAGATGGTACTTTTCACTATATCCTATACTGACAGGCTGTTTTATACTTCTAATTATTGAAATAAGTATGGAATTAAATTATTTTAATCACATTACAGACGAAGGGGCATAAAAATGTTATAGAGGCTATAACAAAAAAAACGTGACGTGTTAGATACCCATATCATTGGGCAATTTTGGTTACAATTAAGTAAGTAATTCAATACACGTGATAGTATTTATGTTAGAAAAATCGTGTCACATAGTGATTTAAGTAACTCATATTTACTTACCAACTGGTTCGTTTTCTTGAATAAGCCATTCTCGTTTGAAATCAAATACTGGCGGTGTGTTGTGGCCGGTAAAAGCATAAGCTGAAAAATAGAAGACATCGAATCAATAAGCAGTCTATAATTATGTAATGAAACTATCTATACAATTTTAAAATGAAGCTTTATACTATTTAGAAAACGAGCGACGTGTGCATCACATGACTTCCTTTTACTCCAATTTAATGTTATTTCCCCATTACTGGCAATTTTAATGTGATTCAATACTTTACTCTAAATATCACCAACAGTGGCTAAATTAAAATCAGATTTAAAAAAAACCCGCCGAATTTGTCGCCAAGTTGGCGACAAAACTTGCGACCAAAAGACTGGCGATATCTCGCCAAGTGTCCGCCGAATGATAACACCACTTGAGTTCACATCGAAATTAACAATGATTTCCCCCAAAAAAGGGCAAAAGACCCCTTTAGAAACACCGGAGTGTAACCAAAAGGGAAGGTGCTTAACTAGGTCCCACTAGGAGTCTACGTACCAAATTTCAACTATCTACGACATACCGTTCTTGAGTTATGCGACATACATCCGCACTCGAGTGGAAAAAAAACTCAACATTCATTCGGGGGTGAGTAAAACGGAATTTAAGGTCGATTTTTGAGTGAAATTTTTTTCGCGAAAACAATGCTTCCTTTTTTGTAAAAAGAAGTAAAAAAAAAGAGAAACGTACTCTTCAACTCTTGTATGTAGCAAGACAAAACATAATTGAACTCATCGAAAATGTATTTTCCATTTCTAAAACAAAGTTATGAAAACAGGAATTTATTCACTGCAAAACGCGTGTATTTATTCCTAGAAACTCTAAAATACCAAATTTCAATTCATGCGAATTGCGGAATCATCAAAAAAGTCCTTCAAGTTTTGTGTCCACATTTTTGGAGCTCTAATTGAATGTCCGAATTTTGGGACTGGAATAGGACGGGACCCCATAGAAGCTCGAACAAAGTGACGTAATTATCTTTTCGCGCTTTTTGTTTCTGGTTTTTTTTGATCAACCCATAATTCAAGGGTATTCTTCTTTACAGATATATGCTGTTTGTTTATCCCCTGTGTGATGATAATGGATGATATTTTTTAAATCATTAATGCACCAAGGCATCATTAATTTTAAAAATAGCTTTATATTTATTCATGCTTAATATTATTATAACTTATCAGGTATTTATTGTAATTGCATAAATATGTCTTAGATATTCTCATTAAATGATTGAAAGTGAAAAATTTAGCGGGTAAAATTTCTTTTCCTTATAAAAGAAAAAAAAAAGATAGAAAGAAAAGGGGAAAAAATACTAGGTATTAAAGAACTGTTAAAAGTGAATCGTAAAAATTTCATATCGATTTTCTCACAAGAAGATCTAAATGTTCAGATAATTAACTATTTCAATTGTATATAAGTAAGTAAATACTTTACAAAAAAAAAAAAAAAATCACAGAGATTTATGAAAATGTATCACGAAAATAACGAAAAAGGTCGTATGAAATGCCACTATACTGTTTTTTGAAAAAGAAATTTTTTTTAGCGCAATAGAGGAAATCTTCACGGAACGGTCAAACTTTTTCCGCGGACCAGTGCTACAGTCAAGTACCATTTCATCTTTAAACTACAATCACACATTGTCTTTTTCGAATTGGTATTTTTTATTCTTCTTTCATGGACAGAAAAACACAATAATACCACATATAAATTGCACGATTTTACAAGCAGTACCAGATCAAGATTCGAACTTTCGCTCCCTCTTTGAGCAGAGGCTTCTGTTAAATCGCGGAAGCATCTTTTGAACCACTTTCTTGCAGACCGGTTGTCACATTGTTGGACAGTTGGTCTTTAATTCGAAGAAAGACAAAGGACTGAAGGTTTTCTCCCAAATTTGCATCAGTCAATGCTCTGCAAACAATGAACTTCTAAGGTAAGTAAAAGTTGGTCGCAAACCTCTTTTGAAGTAGCTGAATGAGTCAAACTTCCGGCGTAAGTATACGAATTTAGATTCCTGAAGTCATCTGGATAGTTTAGGATGAAAGCAATGTACGCTTAAAATTTAGTTTCCACTCAGAGCAAACTTTTTTTTTTCTCTCTCTTCCCCCCCCCCCTTCCAATATTATTCAACACAATTTATTGATGGATTGAAGCAAAAATATGCAATGAATTTTTTTTGTTTTGATGCTTTAAAAAGTCAAAATCGTAACTACAGAATCATAACCACAGCCACAATCGAACAATATCCCTTCTCGTTTATAAAACTCTCGTCATTTGCTTAGATTTTACTATGTACGTATGTATGTATGTAAAATATGCATAAATAATTCTTGATGTCTATCAACATCGACGTCGAACTTCTAATTATATGTAATAATAATATTAAAAATAACAAAAATACAGCAGCAATTATTATTAATATATTTTTTAAATTATTGTTATAGTCGCGCCCGTTAAATTGCGAAGTCACATACAGCAAATTTATGCGGTAACGTAACAGTTTGATTTCCCCTTCACGTTTCACTGTATAATATTTAACTTTTTATAATGGAATTACGGCTATAGCAAAATTTTTATTTGGCTCTTCGGCTTCGTTATAAACGGGAATGACTGAACAATAGTTATTATTATTAGTTATTGTTATTAGTAGTAATAGTAGTGTTATTATTATTATTATTGTTGTTATTATAATTGTTAAGTATTGTTATTTTTATTATTGTTATTACAGTCGGCGTTCGTTATAACGAGAGGTCGTTATATTGTATTGCATATTATTCAGTCATTTTTTAAAATTCACGAATAATTTCTCATTGTTATGCATCATTGAAAAGGAGAATATCAAGAAAGTAACAAAATAACTTTTAAAAAATGTTGTTAAATTCTTTCTCTTAATATATATACATATATACATATACATATATATATATATATATATATATATATATATATATATATATATATATATATATATATATATATATATATATATATATATATATATATATATATATATATATATATATATATATATATATATATATGCTGTAATTATTGTAGAAGCTTTCCGCTTATTTGAAAAAATATAATTCGTAATGTCTACCATTTTGTATGCGGTTTTCATCACTTCTTTGACACTATACCAACAAATATTTCTTTTCAATGGAAGTACAGTAAAACCTGTAAAGTTGACCACCTTTGTAAGTTGACCACCTGTCTATATTGACCGCTTTTGTCAGGAACGGAATTAGCCCTATCTCATATAATGAAGGAAAACCTCTGTAACTTGACCACCTTTCTATCTTGACCACCAGTCTATCTTGACCACTAATGTACCCAAATTTGGTTTGGAGTGCTGTAAAAAACCCTTTGTAAGTTGACCACATGGTTTATTTTTTAAAACTTAATTTAGCAAATTATTTTATTTTATTATTTTTTATAGCTTTCCAGGAATTTTTTGATACCAGACCAGCATTTTGCCTACTAAATAAAACAACAGCATAACTAAACCTCCTCGAAAGTTTAACCACATTGGAAAACTACTAAGAACCCTCTCATTCTCTAAACTTCTTTTGTTGTTTTATTTGAGATTACTTTTTCTACTCTCTGTTCAATGAAAACATGTGTCAGTAGAAAAGTACAAAGTATTTTTTTCCAGTTGCAATATTTTGTGGCAACACTCGAATTGTGCAAGAGTAAAAGTTACTTGCATTGCAGTATTTCTGGTGCAAGGAATTAAGAAATATGACATTTTCATTTTCAACTGCCTTTTAGAACTATGAGAGTCCAGCTTGTTGCTCTTTGTGTCATAGTTTTACATAAAATGGCTCCAAAAAGAAAGTTAGTTGAACTTGAGATTGATAAAAGGTATGAAATATTAAAATTTATTAAAAAGGGAGAAATCTAGAGAAAATTAGCTGACACATATGTAATTTACAAAACTAATGTCTAATAAGTGCGCCAAAATTCAATAAGGAGTTATTTTGTTGAAAAGTAAATCATCATGGTTATAAATGTATTAAATGTATATGAGAAAAAAAAATAAGCGAAAAATTTGTTACTTTTGTTTAGCTATGAATTTTTAGGAACTATTAATATCAAATAATTTTTTATAAACAATAATTTTTTTTGATCAATTTACTGAAATTTTCAATTTACATGACACATTACACGTCATTCTGAGAAAATAACCTCTAAAAATATTTGAATAACATTTTAAATTATTGTTTCAAAGTAATGTTAAACAGTGAAAGTGAGTTGGACGGAAAGAGTAAGTTTCAATTAGTCAAAAAATGAATACATGGGGCAAGAAATGACAAAAAAAAACATTACCCCCTTTATAAGTTGACCACCTGTCTAAGTTGACCACCAAAGTTCTGCACCGCAAGTGGTCAACTTACACAGGTTTCACTGTATTTTACTTTTAGAAACATAAAATTAAGTATTAGTTTTCGAATAGTTAGTCCTGAGGATAATACAAAAATTGAAACTTAATTTTGGACGTTATATTGGAATGAACGGTTCAGTTCGGAAGCTCAAATGGACGGTAAAATAAAATTGAATCTATGGAATAGGAAATGGGACTTCATGCATCGGTCGCTATAACGAAAGCGTCGCAGTAATAGGAGGTCGTTCTATAGAGCATTGACTTTAATGTTATTGTTGCTGTTATTGTTGTTCTTCTTATAATTATTATTCTTGTTGTTGTTATTATTATTTTTACTCTATTACTATTATCATTATTATTATTATTTTTATTATTGTTGATTTTATTATTATTGTTGCTGTTTTTGTTATTATTAATACTATTATTGTTATTATGTTTTTGCTGTTGTTGTTGTTATAATAATAATAATAATTATAATAATAATAATAATAATAAAAATAATAATAATTATAATTAAAATAATAATAATAATTAAAATAATAATAATAATAATAATAATTAAAATAATAATAATAATAATAATAATAATAATAATAATAATAATTAAAATAATAATAATAATAATAATAATTAAAATAATAATAATAATAATAATAATTAAAATAATAATAATAATTATTATTATTATTATTATCGTCATTAATATTATTATTGTCATTATTGTTGTTGTTGTTACCATTGTTGTAAACTGCCAGCTTTATTTATTTATTTATCTTTTTTTTGTAATAAAAAACAGAACACAAAAAATGCTGATTTTAGAGTGCTACTTCAGATCTTATAACACTACATTAATTTAATGTATGCAATAATAATCCGAAAAGCAATATATAAGGATTACTTATTTCAGAACACACCATCCTTGCTCATTACCACTCTTGTCGGTCGAATGCTCTCAAAAATGGCAATACTTTAAATGCAATAAACATGAAAAAACAAACTTCAGCTTTGGAATTCCTCACGTTAGTCGTCATTTCGCATTAATTGCGTTTATAATAAGTGAATTTAACTTCTTTTTTTCCTGACTGAATTTGCTTTATCATTCAATGTTCACGCTCTATGATCATGAAGACTCGTATGATATTAATCATTAAAAAAAACATACTTGACGGTTCAAAGACATTTTAATTGGAAATAGTTTTACAGAAGCAAATCTTCCGTGAAAATTTTTTCAAATAAATGATGCATAAACTGTTTGAACATCCGTGTTTAAACTTTCCAATCAGCTTCTGTTCAGTTATTAAGTATTATTTAATCGATATTATTCCCAAACAACAATTATTTTTTTTATATTTTAGTTGATGTAAATTAAATTACTGCTGGTGATGTGCAACTGACTGTATGAGGTTTTCAGGAGATCGCTAATTCACCATCGTAAATTATTGCACCACGCTCTACTTACAGCATAGACATTTTCGGAATTTTGCTCGATTCAAAATAGGCTATTTCTTGAGTTTTTAATGCGTATTTTTTGCGTTCATTTCAGAAACATTTGCATGCACGCATAACGCAATGGTAAATTGATAGACATTTTTATGATAGATTCACTCCTTAGTTTGCAACGCTATAAGGAGTAGCAGTTATATGGAGCAGTAAGAAATTAGCTTTTAATTCACTGAAGTATCTCTACATGTTATGTTTATGTGTGTGTGCGACTGTATGAATTCTGATTTACATAATTAGTAAGATCATTTGATGCAACGGGAAGGATAAAGAAATTACCTGTAGAACAGAAGAAATAAACTGATACTGAGAAATCTACGATCTTCTTGTGACATTTATTTTTATTTATATGCCCACTTACTGGTAGCACAAATAGTTCGCAATCAAGATGGTTTGACGCAGTGGCGTAGCCAAGGGGGGATAAGGCATCATACACCCCCTCCCCCATGAAGCAACAAAATTATATGTATGAACACACGTGCAAGGGGAAAAATGTGCTTTTCGGCCTTTAAATTCTAAAAAGTTTTATATGACCTCCCCCCCCCCCATGAAATTTTTTTCGCTACGCCACTGGCTTTGACGAGTCAAGAAATTGCGACAGAATCTAGGGCAGCTGGTGCATGAAAAAAGTGGGGAGTCGAAAGAGAGATGTCAGTGTGTGAGTAGAGGGCTCTAAATTTTATTTATTCATTTATTTTGTCAAAATTGAACTACACTATTGAGTTTTAAAGTAATCAATTAAATGGCTTTCTTAAAATAATAATAAAAAAAAACATTGCGGGACACGGTCTCAAATATCAGCGTAGGTTCTCTACTTTTAAACGCAGTTCCATTTTAATAATTATGAAATAATAACACGAGAAAAGTTCTTTTGCTCGGAGTGCGGTCGTTTCCGAAATTTCAAAAGTATTTTTTCTTCTGAAATAGCATGCTTAAAAGCATAAGAACTGACCATTTTTAAAATAATTTGACTAAGTTTAAGATTTTTTAAAATTATTTTAATCGGTGCGCGTTTATTGTTTACTCTTCTGCCGATGACATCACAAACGATGAAATGCCATTCACTGATGCCATTGGCAATTCGCTTCTTTACTCGCATGTGTTGGCAACGATATGGTTGATAGCAAGCGTAGAGCGCAATATTTAATTCGCTTCTTGATTATCATAACGTGGAAACGCGATAGACAGATGCGCCAAAATACATCATTTATGACGTCATAAAGACCACGCCTTATTTTCGAAATCGGACATTTTAAAAAATTAATTAAAAATCAAGCGTTGGGGAAGGAAATAAAAGTTTTTTTTCCCTCGCTGAATGTTTTTTTTTTTTTTTTTTCTTGCTCATTCTATCAACTTCAGTGACTAAAATTAGTACTTTTGCCTGAAGGAAACAATCCCATTGTGAAAATTTAGTTTTTACTTTTGTGAAATAAATCAATTCACACTGAAAAATCATTTTTCGATTGACTGTCAGTTTTGAACTTTGAAAAGTGGAGAGGCTCCTTTTCCTTTTGGAAGTAAGGGGCAGTTGCTCCCCTAGTCTGTCAGAGAAGTCGCCCATGCGCGATATTCATTAAAAATCAAAAGTAATGCAATATATATCACACAGAAACTTTCATTGGGCAGTGGATCGATAAGGGTTTAACATACAAATGGACACATTAGACAGGGAAAGTAGAACTCTCTTACAACGAGCCCTGATTTAACGAGAACTCGGATTTACGAAGAAATCAGAAATACTTGGTTGGCACCGTATTAAATCAATGACAGCAGAATCCGCTTTTAACGAATAAACCCCGGATGTAGCGAGTAACCCTTTGATCCTTCATACAAAATCGATTTGGTTTCTCCAGCCAGCTCAGTTAATTCTTTTTAGAAAAAATTCCATTAACTTCTTGAAGTGAACAGAATGTTAGTGATGAGTCATAAATCCCGAGAACAAGAGATTTATTTTTTCACTAGCGGTACCCGCACGGCTTTGCCCGTAGTAGCAAATTAAAAGGTCATTTGGTTCACCTGTATATTTACAAATAATGGATGATGAATTTCTCTTCAATTTGCTATGTTCATTTGCTCGCCCATGCTAAGGTTCTACGTTACGATAATTTGGTAATTTACTCGTCCATGTTTTGATAATTTGCTCAGTAAAATGTTCTTAAAATCGGAATAGAAAAAGAATAAAATCGAAGTTTCGAAAAATCACTTCGAGGTGCACACCCCCATGTTACAAACTAATTTTGGGCTGAATTTCATAAAAATCGGCCGAACGGTCTAGGCACTATGCGCGTCACAGACATCCAGACAAAGATCCAGACATTCAGCTTTATTACTGGTAAAGAATTCAACAAATTCAAACTTTTTTCGAAACCAGGGCTGCAGATGGTGATGGTTTTCAGGTCATGTGTATTCTCCAAAAAACAATGACGTAAGAAAAAGACAATAAAACAGCAAATAAACCAACTTCTGCGATACAGTACAAAAATATGAAAATACATTAAAAAAAATAATAAGTAAATACGTATGAGTTTATGTGTGTTTTTTTTTTTTTTTTTGAAACTATGTTGGACTACGTAACACTGTACGTGACTGTACGTGACACTATGTTGGAATGTTACGTTGTTTCGGGGCATTACAAGAATGAAAGCACGTAGTTATTAAAAAAACAATTTCATTTTTAAAAATGGAATTTCTTTAGAATAAAACAGTGTTTTTGGCAAATCTTTGATCAGTTTCTGTTACGGTTGTGTTGTCATCGCGTTGCTTTCCTTAACCCTTATCCATTCCACACTTGAGCTCATCTTGTGACCTTTAGGAGGCTATCGACCTTTTTCAAATAGAAACACCAGACGCATGAGGAAACGCATTTTATATCCAAGCTGATATCCAGCATTAACGGAGTATGTTGCTGAAATCAGAACTAACTTTCAGTACTTTTTTTTCTTTATTAGGGGAAACTAGGGAGACTTGACCCAATTTTTAGTTCTTTTATTCCCCCCCCCCCATTTTTTTCTCTCTTTTTTTTTTCGTAAAATAGTTAGAACGAAATAAAAATAGTACATAAAGTTTGCCATTTTGCACATTATTGTGGATAAAAGTAATAGCATAATTCTAAGTAGAAATGGTTCCTAAAAATTACATTCATCAAGTTTGAAAATGGGTCAAGTGCCACTAGAGCTAGGGAGACTTGAACCAACACTTAGGGAGACATGACTCCCCTGATGAATGCAAGGAGACTCATAGATATTGAAATCAAAAACACTACTAAACCCACAACAAAATTAGTGAAAAAAAATCAAAACTTAAAGCTCCATGGTGAATAAATAAATTTCTTCATGAACTTGAGATCATCAATCCTTTTCTTCAGAAAATGGAGAAATTTCATTGTTCCACATCAGAAGTGAAATCACAATATTCTCCCGTATTTGAGTGACCCTCAAAAAATTTGCAATAATCGTCCTCCATATTTAACCTACATTAAAATTTTACGAAGTATAGTTGAAAACTGCTCATCTTACAATAAGAATTACTGACATTCGTTTGGGGCTTACAAGAAGACAATCTTTTCAATTAAAGAAAAGAAAAAGAATAAAAAACAAGAACTTATGAATGAAAAAACTTCTAGCAAAAGCTATGAGACGGAACAATAAACTTTTAAATAATAGGATTAACCAAACAGTTTGAAAAGAATAAAGCCTGAATCGAAAGAACTAATGAAAATGCAAACAATGTTAGGAACAGAAGCGTTCAATTTTTGAAGCGCGTTTCAAAAATAATTTTCTATTTTCCTTGCAAACTGTTTCAGGAATTTTGTTATTCAACCATCAAATTATCAGCACTCGATTGGTCACAACTTCCCAATGGTCAAAAGTATATTGCAATAAATCGAAAATGGATAGAAAAATCAGAAAGAAAAATGAGCTCTATATTAACGTTTAGAAACTGACAAAACTTTAAAGTTTTTTTTCCCTTCATTGAACTATATCGGTAAAGTAAATAGCTTTACAAGCTTTGAAACGGCTACGGATAAAAATCCTATCTTTATTACGTACTAGCTGTTCAGTTTTTATCGAATTCAAATAATAGATCCGTCGAATTTTTCGAAACATCGATATTTTTTTTTAAACATCGTTGTGTCAATGTTTTTGTAACATCGATTTTTTTTTTTGGATTCTAAAAGTTTTCGATGTAGACGCTTTGAACTAATGTGTTTTTTATTTAAAAAAGGTAGTTTTGAAAACTCATGATTATGTTTAAAAAGACAGTTATGATAAAAACTAATTCCTTAATCAGTAATCGCGACTGAATAAGATACCTAAAATTACAATATTGAGTAAAATTTCCTTACATAATGTGTTCTCGATAACTTCCAACCTGTCGTCAATGAAAAAACTTTTTAAATTGTTTTAGTCTTTGTAGTAAAAAGTCGATATCTCTGAAATTTTTGACTTGTTAACATCAGTCTAGTCTACTAAAGAAGGAGAACTACTACATTTGGTAATGTATTAGTTTCGACTTTACGCTTCTAAAAATTTAAAACTTTGCTTAAGATTATGAGTGAATGGGCTATCAATTTAACGGATAAAATCAAGTAATGCAGTTTATACGAATACGTAAATTGCATGACTATTTTATTCCAAGAATTTTTTTTAAATCTCTAACAACGTCAAGTTCAAAATTTAAAAATGTAAAAAAGAAAAACAACATTCAATTGCGCATATTTCAACCGATTTTCCCCACAGACACAGCACTACTTAAAATGCTTCACTGGAGGGAAAAAATAAAAATAGTTAGACATAACAGATTTGAACTACAAGCCTATTTCCATTTCCTCTGTAAAAAAAAATATAGTGGTTTAAAAGGCTGTCTGCCATTTTAGGTGGAGCATAAAAAGCACGTTTTCCAAATAACGTCATTAAATTTCGCACAACTCTAGCAGGCGAGCGTCCTAATAATGTGAAAAGCTATCTCAGATGCATAAAAAAAACGACAAAAAACCGGCTTTTTGCTTCCCAGAAACGCGAGGCCCATCATTTCAACCTACCCCTATTACAGAAGCCCGACCAGTTTATTATTTGCAACGTATGAAAACCCAGCCGGGAGAAAAAAAAGAAAGACAGAGAGAAATATGAATAAAAGCCGCCATTTATGAGCAACCGGCTTTGCCGTTCTTTTCACGGTTGCCAACTGTGTGGAACTTAATGAGAATAGCGTGATTATTATTTGAGAATTTAAAACGCATTCTCGATTTTTTTTTTCTATTTGAGGACTCTATTAACACGCAGATGTTATATTTTGTAAATCCTGCTTAAGGGGGGATACAAGGGTTCAAGAAATTCAAGGAAGGAACTACATTAAACTCCGGATTATCTGCGGAATAGAGTGGTACGGTAACCGTGGACAAGCGAGAACCGCGGATAATCCAAATAATAGGTAAAAAACGATACTTAGTGCATACAATAGCTACAAAATATTAATAACACTCACTCATACATTTAAATTACGTATAACCAAAAACATAACTACATTGCATCTACTAACATTGAATATAAAAAATATATGAGGCAGTGAGAAGCAAAGGGATGCAAGTGGACTATTTTAAGTTTCGAGTAAATACCGTTTCAAGATCAGATTGTTGGTAGGCTTTCATTGAATTTTTTTTTCTAAATCATGCTGTACAGAAGCACCTACAAGGGCTACTAGTACAATCTCTTGCCTCAAGACAGAGGGGAGGTTTACCTACCATTTGTACTGGTTATCTCCAAATTTTTAATTCTGCCACTTGCATCCCTTTGCTTCTCACTACCGCATATGTAAAGTCTAAAAGCAAACAATAGCACAATCATAAGTTTAAAAAAAAAAAAAAAATGGTGAAAAGACCCGCGGATAATCCGAACCGCGGAAATTTGACTGCCGATAATCGGGAGTTTTCTGTAGTTAACATGAACAGACAGTCAAGGCAGGGGCGGCAAATAGGGGGGTCAAGAGGGGGCGGTCGCACCCCCCAAATTTTTTGCGTTGAATAACAGAAAATGGGTGAATTCAATTTATGTAAGTCGGAAATCAATGTTCATTAAAAGAAATCTCGCTGGTTCTCAGTAACTATTTGATGAAACTCGATACATTCCCAGACTATAAAAAGTGTTTTTCGTTATTTGGATAATGACTTAGGAATTCTTGAAGTATTTTCTGCCCTTTTCAGAATATAGAAAACTGATAGAGAACCATGGTTAATTTCATTAACTAAAGAAGACATTTTCTCATATAGGCTAAATATTTCATACTTGTATGCCCAGTGTAACAATGGTATGTCCAATATGAGACGCTCGTGCAAAGTGGTGTGGCTGCATGGTTTTCACAAGAAAATTTCTTGATATTTTACATTCACTTTACGCTAATTTTTAATGTATATTTATTGAGTGTCCACCGCTTTCTTCTGCTAGAAACACGTTGCAGCTGCTCAATGCAATATATGCTTTCAAAAAAACTTCTTAAAAATGGATGTGATTATTGAATTAAAAAAAACATATTAACAAATACCTGTTATGCGTATAATTATGCAAGCTCGGAGTGACGCAAAATGGTCTTCAAGAGTTAAAACCATAAAATTATTTCTCTATAACTTCAAAGCAGTGATTTGACGACTGGAAGAATTATTACAAAACGATTCTTTCAATGATGAAAAAGCTCATGCCTTTTAGCGACTTCGTTTGAATTTTTATTCAATTTTTTTTGTACTGAGGAAAGTTTTTGAAAAATACTTTACTCTATAAAAACATCTTCAATCCGTTACCCTTAATTTTCGAACTATTCAAGCCACAGTTCAATCTACAGCTGATCTGTGCACCACACTACCATAGTTCAATTTACAATTGAAACAGAAAATAGATTTTACATAGATGTCGTTTTTCAATCAAGCGTGAAACTTTAAAAAAAAAAGACAAAATTCCACATGATGATGTGAAGTCAAATATTGATTTTTTAAATTTTGTATGAAGTAATAGATTTAGTTTCGAATGAAATTAACACAAGATTTAATGATAATTATTTTTCTGTATGGTTGGCTCTGTATTATCTGGATTGGATTTTTGAAACGAAAAATAAAATGTTTCAGTTATGAGTAAAATTTTTAGCACGAGGCATGAAAAATTGCAAACAATATAGCGACAGACTGGTTATCATATCCTGAGACTGCATTTTCGTCCTTGTTATGGACTCATCAGTCTTGAATAGTGAATAACAGAGCTGGAGGCAGATGACATCTCATTGAAGCTGAGAGCGCTGACGAGACTAGATTATTCACTGATGAAAAATTAAGCAACTCACAATTTTTGAAGTTGCCCTGGGTGATTTTGAAGAGCAAGATATAAAAAGTGTTTTCATACATCACTTTGTTACTTCAATTATCTCAGCTAATAGAGAAAGATTTTTTATGTCTCAGGAGGTTAGAGAATTATTTTCGAAGCACAATGGGAAAAATATTCAAACGAAGTCATACATGCTTAAAGGGCATGAGCTTTCCCACCATCTTTTATATTTAGCTGTACTGGCAAAACAGCACGACACTGGGCACTGATAGATTAGTAACACGATTCCCTGCTCTTCCGAATTCCAAAAATCATGCATTAAAACTTTTCCAAAAGGTATAAAAACTTTAGTATCGAGATCTTTTGTATAACTTATTAGAAAGTGAATCAAAATTTATTTATTTCTAAACACTAATTTTTATTCATATTAAACCGATTTTATGACCACTTCCTGTTAGCTAATGTGTACTTGGTACCGCACTATGGTAGTACATATTTAAGAATCTCGACCCCCCAAATGAAATGCTGAAATGCCGCCCCTGAGTCAAGGTACATTACTTACCGCATCGCGGGCCGAGTACCAGGAGGGTCAATAATAATCTTATTTTGGAGGGGCCAAATTTTTAATTTAAAGATTTCGTTTTAAAAAATAAAGATTCTTTTCTCCTAACATTATTTGCTTTTTCATGTCAAAACAACTTCGTTTGCCCAAGACACGTTCTTTTCTTTTCTTGAGTAAAGGGTTCGTACCTGACCCCCGCTGGTTGCACCACTGATTGGTGCCATCAACCGCATCCTTATTACACTATTTATTAATTTTTTTTATTCTAAAAATATGGAAATTATTTGTGAGGAAACTAAAACCAAAAAATTATAACAACCTTTATTTAAACTTTGCTTCCCAAGATTTTGGGAGGGGCCAGGGTCCCCTTGGCTCCTCCCTTGTATACGCCCTTGAGGAGGGTCAAGGGCCTGATTACTATAAATGCTCGGGAAGCGTAAGCTTCCCAGGGCCGATCCTAGCAGGTGTGCAGAGTGTGCGCCGCACAAGGGCGGCCAAAGCAAGGGGCGGCCGCAGGCCGCATCATATAGTTCTTATAATCAAACAAAATTCCTCAAGAATTTTTCACAAGATAACTTATAATAAGTAGAATAAATATGCTGATTTTTAAATGTTTAATTGTCAAAGTATGTGTCGATTTCCCGACAGCATAGCATAGTTTAAGAAAAATAGAAGGTCAAGGAACATTGTGGTTGGTGGTTCATTGTCCATTAATATCTGCTCTTAACACACATGCTTCATTTGGTTGCAACGTTTGTAACAGAACCGGTAATCAGGCATGGATACAAGGGAGGGGAAAGGCCCCCTTCTGAAGCATGAAATGGTGCCGTCTAGAAGGAGCACCGAGGGCGATGATGTTTACCCCCCTCCCCAAGCTTTTATAGATCTAAACAATGAAGACATATTTTATTTATTTAAAAAAAAAGCTATACTGATTAGATACTCTCGCAAGCATTTCAAACAACAAACTATGTAACTAACTCCGTGTTTAACAATCGTGGATGCGTGGAGATAAAGTGGAAAATTGCGACTCCCTTGAGAGTAACATATATGAATGACGAACTAAAATGTTGCACTTTTCCCCTTTACGACAATTTTTCTGATTAAAATCTTGAATGAACTGCCCGGTTTCAGATCAGGTAGGAGGACAGGCTCTATACTGCCGTGCTAAGCACAAAAGTCCTGCGCTTTTTATCAACGGTTTTTGAGTTACGAAATCCATTCGCAAACATTACTACCAAAGACAGTCTCAATTAGCGTCTTTAGAGAAGCCCCTAATTCCACCCCCTCTCACTTAACGTATTGAAAAACAAACTAAAATTGCGTTTTTCAAGCATCAGTTTCAAGAACTTTTGAGGAAAGACCCCGGATCTCCCTTTTTTCCAACGCAATCACTATACCTGAAAATTTCGTTTTTAGACGGTTCCGTGGAGCCACAGCTTCTTGCCCAAACTAGCCTGAAATTGACTTCAGTTTCAAAAACACAGTTCGTGAGGGCACACTGAACCCCCACCCGCTCTTATAAAACAATGCTTAAAATACGATTTTGGGATTTATATTTCTGAAGAATTCCGGAGGAGAACTGCCAGGCTTATGTAACTTTTTACGGTACTAGGGAATATCCATCAATCGTCGAGGTGAGGTGGACAAAAGTCTATAGATATATTTTTGAGGTATTAATGTTGAAAAATATCCGAAAGATTCGTAGAAGCTTCCCAGTTTTGTTAACGTCACGAAAGATAATATAAAATTGCGATTTTAGAAATATCCGCTTAAGAGCCCCAAAACCCTTCTTTTCCAAAAATAGCCTATAATGGATTTCAGTTCGAAAAATATTTTGGTTCGGAATATTTTCATGTTTCCCTTATTGTTTTCAAATCTAGCCAAAAACGGGTTTTTGAAAAAATAGTGCCAAGAAATTACCGGAGGATAGCCGCCAGATCCCCTACCGTCACCAAAGACGGCCTAAATTTGCGTTTTAAACTTATATCTCGAAATCTTTCGATGGGAGACGATTGAATCTCCCTCCCACTTGCAACGTCAACAAAGGTAACCCAAAATTGCGGGTTTAAAATTTCAGTTTCGGAGATTTTTCGGGAAAAACGCCGATCCTTCCTAAGCTACGGTCTTAAAAAAATAGCTTCAAATTGATTTCAATTTTGAAAGAATTTTAGGAAAGAACTGCAACATTACTTTCACCTAAAGTCTCGAAAAAGGTCCTAAAATTGCGATATTTGACGTCAATATCGAAAATTTCTCCATGCACCTTGAACATACTTGACTCTTTTGTCCTTGCAACCAAACCAACTAAAGATTAACTAAAAATATTTTTCATACGCCAATTTCGATAATTTTCTTGGAGCAAGCCTCCTCCCCTGAACTCCTGACACCTCCCCCCACGCTTCCCCTTCCTCCGTCCCTTCTCTGATGTCACCGAAGAAAGACCATAAAATGCGTTTTTACGACTAGTAAATTTTGGTATCTATTAATTTCTTCAAAGATATAAATTGCACCTAAGGAGTTTCTTACTAAAGGGTGTCCCAAAACTAATGCAAGATTTGAATTTGCCGCCATTTTTGCAATAAATGGTTGGCAACAATGAAAGAAGAACAATTTGACAGCTGAGAGTTTAGAGTAATCAAAAATGGAGCGTTATACGATACAATAACGCGCTTTCATTATTGAACAATTGTTTCAAAAATAATGAAAGTTGAGGTTGGTCAAGCAGTTACTGTTATTGGCGCTCGGTATCGCAACACGGTAATGCACAGGTGGTTGTGGGCTTGTTGACATAGACCTTTGAATTCAAATAACCCCATAAGAGGAAATTTAAAAATGTTAAATCACACGATCTAGGGTGCCAATTCTGATCACCGAAATGTGAGAGTACGCGACCAGGAAATGCCATATCCAGTAACTGAAATGTTTCACTCTCTCTAGCTGTATGGTACAATAACACCCCATTTTTACTAACCCTAAACTCTCAATTGTCAAATTGTTCTTTTTTTATGGCTGCCAACAATTTATGAAAAAAATGGTGGCAAATTCAAATCTTGAGTTAATTTTGGGACACCCTTTTATAAAAAATTTCTTCCTTTTTATACGATCATTCTTCTGCCCCCCCCCCCTTTTAAAATTCGAACTTGACATAGAAATTTAATGAAAGATTTATACAGACGTTAAAGATCAGTCAAAATATGCAAATTACTCTTGAGGGCGGGACATTAGGTCTTTGCACACGGGCGGCCGACACCCTAGGATCGGCCCTGAAGCTTCCCTTAAAATTTTCAGGGGGTAAGAAAACTGTTTGAAAATTAAACTTTTTACTTTAAAATGCATTTTTAAAGGAAACGCAAACATTAAAACTATTGGGCTAGTAAAAACATTTGGAAGTGTTTTTAAAAATGAACACGAAGACGGATAGGAAAAAAATTTCATAAAATCAAACAGTAACGACAGCAAAAATAGTATGATAAAAAATATTTTTTGTAATGTTTTTGGAAAAATTTTGACGGTGTTTGAACCCTAAAAACCCACCCCATAAATACGGCCCAGAAATCTATGCATTTCTCTTAAAATAGTCATTCAGGACAACTTCGAGACTTAGTTAATAACTAAAGCACTCATATTTTAATACCGTATTGCAGCTATTAGCACAAAACGAAAGAAAAGAAAAAAACTCCTAAATCATTACGGTACAACCTCCTAATTTGGGACTAATATAGGATTCAGGTCGTCCAAATCAATGAAAGTACAGATTGAACAAAATAACCTAAAAATTGAGCAAAAGTACTCGAACAAACTACTGTACACAGTAAAAGTTGTATTGTGAATTGAAGAGAATGAAATATAAAATTGTATAAGAGAAAATTAAGTACAGTATGGATATACATTATTTTACTTGCAATAAACATGCGACGAAAAACTACAGCAATATACATCTAAATGGATACCCGGGTTAAGCGAAATCCGGTTTAATAGGGTACGGATTAATAAGGGTTTACTGTATTTGCAAAATTGAGACATGACAATCATAATTACAACTATTTAAAATAAATGGATTAAAACCTGTTTCAAAGTTATCCTGCTACTTGGGAGAAGTGTGCAACTTGGAACGAGAAAAAAAAAATATTGAGTTGTGCAAAGTTGCTGTTGTTTCTAATGAGGCTGCGTAGTGTATCCATTCGCAGATCTAGTGCACTCCCCAGAGACCCGCAACCATTCTTTCTTGTAGCATTACTCTCGGCGGATGCCATTACCACGAGAATTTTCACACTCAGTTTCCTCATCAACTCGGCTCTTGCGATGCGAAACTGCACTGGGAAATCAATTTTGCCAAGGGTATTCAAAGTCAAGAGAGTACTCGAGGGATTGTTTGCATACCGTATAATAATATACGATATGGACGCTGTCGATTTCCTGCTTCTTGAAAATTCACTGACTGGAGCCAGGTTTGAACCTGCATTTTTCGACGTAAGATGTCAACACCTAGCGACTATACCACTATCTATCAACGACTTGGGCACAGGAAACCCACTTGGTTATAAGTTAGCCTATTTCTGCACTAAAATTGTTAGTCAACATTCTATTCTCGAGCTTTTTGCTATTTTAATTAGAAAAATGGCGCTTGACAGCAACAGGATATTTTCCTCCAAAAAATGTGTCGTTAGTTACTTTGTATTAAATTACCTAAGTAAGCATAATAGCGATTGAACTTCAACGTGCGTTCGGAAAGATTTCTAGCTGTCATGAATGGTTCAATTAGAACTGCCTTTGAAAATTGATCGATGGAGCAAAAACTTCCTCCTGCCATATTAACTGAAACTTCAACTTTTTAGTCTGCTAGTATGATTGTAATAATTCAAAGAAATGCATGATTGTTACAGTGCTTGCGCTCACTATCGTTGCTATATTTCGTATTAGGGTTCGTTTATATTCACTGAAAACACTGCTTACCGATAGCAAATGCTCAAATCCTTTTTTCGTAAGTTGGCGAAAATTACATGCTTGAAGAGGATGTTTTTCGACCTGTTAGCGGCAAGGAATTAGGTCGTTTGAGGCAGAGTTCAATGCAAATCAATTTTTTAGGGAGATGCCCAGTGTCTGTGCTAGCGGACCTATTCTTATCATAAAACATCTTAAAGGTGGGCTTACAAAAAATTCGGAAATTGTTGTGCAGCATTTGTAATCGTGCAGTACACAATGCATCATTAAAAATCTAGGATTATAATAGATTACGGATAATAATAACAATAATAATACGTCGTAATAATAAAGAAGAAAAAGAAAGACTAGGAAAAGGGAAAAGACGGCACCGAAAACGCCGAAATAGAGCACTACAGATCAACAATAAAAATGCATAATTATACAGGGTGTTATAAAATGTCATAAAATATTCTAACATGAAATTTACCGCTAGTTTATTAACTAGTGGTTTACTTTTGTCAGCAAAATTTATTATTACGGGATTTTCGGGGAAGTCATTGCTTAACTAGAAAATCGCCAGTCAAGGTATGACGAGTGAAAATTGCTTCTACATTTGAACAAAGCAATTGCCTATTTGGTGATATTTTGATAGCTGAAATTTTAACTCTAACTCCAGTGGATTAACCCTCAACTCCGGTAGATAGCGTTCATTGTTGACCACTTTTTCGTTCCTTCATTCTCCTGAAATTAGTCTTAACAGTAAAACAGTTAAGTTACCGGATCCAGCCCAGCCTTGTCACAATAAAGCATTTCCCTGCATGCCAAAAAATATTATCAAATTATCATGCTGTGGCGCGAATTTCATTGTTCGTGACGTCAGGAGTGTTACTCGATCAGTGAATTCGCTATTATATAAATAAGGATGCTATTTTTTTTTTGGGAAGGAAAATATGTAATAAATTTCTGCTCTGAGTTACATTTTGTTTTGTTAATTTGATATTTTTTCTAATTTAGCTGTCTACTGTTCATTCTCGATGCTTTTACCGGATAGCTTCACATCCAAAAGTTATCTATTTTGCATGGAAAAAGGTGTATGCAGTAATCTGCTACCTTTGTGTGATAAAACGTCGTTGACTTCCTTTTGGCAAGAATATGGTACAATTCCGCCGCAAAACCATGACAAATGCACGTTGTATAGTAATGCGTGCAGTCAATTTGCTTTTAATTTGGCAGCAGAAAGGGAAACAAAATGCCAATTTTTCGCTTACAGTTATTTCAGTTTTAATGAGAATTAAAAGCCGTATTTTTGCGAAATCTGCTTTAGTTAAACCTTGGGAAAAAATATCAATGAACGAAAAAAAAAACGAACGATTTGAAACCATAGCGACGAGTCCTTTTAAAAAATATCGAACCCAACGAGCTAGAATTATTTTCGTCGTCATGGTAATCTGAAAAATCGGACCAACGTCAACTGCGGTTCAGTGAAAGTAATGGGCGATTCGTGATTGCTCAAAAAAAAAAAAAAAAAAAAAAGAAAGAAAAATGAAAAAATAAAAAAAAAAGTTCCAAAAAATTCTGACACCGTTGAAAATCTATTCAAATTGGAACAGCCCTAAATGATGCATGGGCAATGTAAATATATTTGACATCTACTTTTACAGAATAAAATTGCTTTATGAATACTTTTCGCCTTCATTTGTGATTAAAAATTTCAGTTAACCTAATAACTTCTTTATTTTCTTGTTTACAAAAATTGTGTTTTTACCTATATTTGTTAGGTAAACACCACGAACGAATTTAGCTAACAAGGAAAACATACCTTTTCAAATAATACATTTTGCAATGATAAAAATAATACTATATCTGACGAACTTGAAGCAAAATAAGAAGAAAAAAGAAAAAAGTGTTTTCTATCATGTAATTTCTCTCCTGTTCAGCCGAACATAATATTGCGTAGTGTATTCGCAAAACAGAATTAAACTTCGTTGACAAAATAAAAGCAGGAAACTAATTAATGAACCCATTTCAAACTACCTCAGAGTGAAGATCCTGTTTGTAGAAGAAAATAACCCGAATTATGCTAATAGCTCATTCACGACCTGGATAGCTTGTGGCCAAAAATAGTTTTGAAAAAGCAAACGGTTTATGACAGATTATCGATAGAGCTGAAAACAGTTTCGAAATGAAAGAATAATTGTATCATGAACTGCGAATTTTGCTCAGTTCGTTAGTCATAGGCAACGGACGTTGGAAAGTTGTTTCTGCCCGGAAGTTTTCTCTCCCTCTTGGGCAGTAGTGCCTAACCTACGGCTCGCGGACCATTTCAGACCCGTGAATCTGATCCATGTGGCCCGCTGTTATGTTCAATGTCATGAATCAAAAACTATGTTGTGGAACCTTCCAAAACAACGGATCATCTTCATTCTGTATTAGCAAAAATACCCGGCGTTGCCTGGGTCAGTAATAATTGTGAGAAACAATCGCTACTTTCATTCGTTTTCTATTTTAACTGAAAGAACTCAAAACACACCGCTTTGATGTGATTCAATCATAAAAGTAAAGTAGCACTAAGTATAAAGACCGAAATAGTATTCAGTTAGAAACGAAAGCACGACATTTATGCAAAAAAATTTGAAGAATTTCCAAAACATGAAATTTCACTTGTTTATAAAGATTTATCAATTATTATTATTATTATTATTATTTTTAATTTGAACATAGTCTATAGCATTTTCTATATGGCTATTGAAATACAAACGGTTTTAAAAAATGTAGCCACCCGTAATCCCACTACACTTGCTTTAGTTGTTTTGGGAAATTTCAATTATTGTGGGTTCTTGGTGCGATTTAAAATGTTACCAAATTTGCGGTAATCGTTTTGGAATATCTTAAACAATGCTCCCCTTCCCTATTTTATAAAACTGTCTGTTACTAATTTTCGTCAAAGAGATATTGTCGCCAAATACTGAGATAATTTTGGTGATCATGAAATGATGCTAAATGTTTTCTTCCGAAATAAGTAGCAAAACTTGGCCAGTGTTTGAAATTATGAACAAAGCCAAACTAATGGAAGTTTTTGTGCTGCTTATAGATTTGCCTAATTTAGTTAACGGATTATTTTACACTAGTGGCACCCGCACGGCTTTGCCCGTAGTAGAAAATGAAAAGGTCATTTGGTTCGCCTGTATATTTACAAATAACGGATGATGAATGTCTCGCCAAGTTGCTATGCCTGCCCATGTTACGGTTCCACGTTATGATCATTTGGTAATTTACTCGCCCACATTGTGATAATTCGCTCAGTGAAAAGTTCTTAAAATTGGAATAGAAAAGGAACAAAATCGAATTTTCGAAAAATCGCTTCGAGGTGCACACCCCCATGTTATAAACTAATTCCGTGCCAAATTTCATGAAAATCGGCCGAAAGGTCTAGGCGCTATGCGCGTCACAGAGAAGCTGACAGACAGAGAGAGATCCGGACAGAGAGACTTTCAGCTTTATCTTTATCTTTATTATATACTAGTGGTACCCGCACGGCTTTGCCCGTAATAGAAAAATTAAAAGTTCTTTTGGTTCGCCTGTATATTTACAAATAATGTATGGTGAAACTTCTCGCCAATTGGCTTGTACCCATGCTATGGTTCCACGTTATGATAATTTCGTATCTCGCCAATTGGCTTGTGCCCATGTTACGGTTCCACGTTATGATAATTTCGCAATTTACTCGTCCATCTTACATTTTTGTTCTTAAAATCGGAATAGGAAAAGAAACACATCTAATTTTCGAAAAATCGCTTCGAGGTGCGCACCCCCATTCTAAAAACTAACTTTGTGCCAAATTTCATGAAAATCGGCCGAACAGTCTAGGTGCCATGCGCGTCACAGACATCCTACAGACATCCAGACATCCTCCGGACAGAGAGACTTTCAGCTTTATTATTAGTAAAGACTAATAATAAAGCTGAATGTCCCTCTGTCTGTCCGGATCTCTGTCTGTCAGGATCTCTGTGACGCGCATAGCGCCTAGACCGTTCGGCCGATTTTTATGAAATTTGGCACAAAGTTAGTTTTTACCATGGGGGTGTGCACCTCGAAGCGATTTTTTGAAAATTCGATGTGGTTCTTTTTCCAATCCAAATTTAAGAACAAAAATATCATAAGATGGACTAGTAAATTACGAAATTATCATAACGTGGAACCGTAACATGGGTACAAGCCAATTGGCGAGAAAATTCACCATACATTATTTATAAATATACAGGCGAATCAAAAGACCTTTTAATTTTCTATTACGGGCAAAGCCGTGCGGGTACCACTAGTTATTAGTAAAGAAGAATCAAGAAAGATAAAGAAGATTGAGAACGATGGCTGAAAATTGGGAGCCAAATACAATACAACCGCGCTTATCCGAACTTACTAGGATCAAGGACATTCCGGATAATCAAAAATCCAGATTATCCTAGCTATATGGGTAATTAACGAGACAAATAATTAAATTAGCAGAGTTATCTTCTTTACTAATAATAAAGCTGAAAGTCTCTCTGTCTGTCAGGATCTCTGTGACGTGAATAGCGCCTAGACCGTTCGGTCGATTTTCATGAAATTTGGCACAAAGTTAGTTTGTAGCATGCGGGTGTGCACCTCGAAGCGTTTTTTTCGAAAATTCAACGTGGTTCTTTTTGTATTCCAATTTTAAGAACAAAATTATCATAAGATGGACGAGTAAATTACGAAAATACCATAACGTGGAACATGGGCACAAGCCAATTGGTGAGAAAATTCACCATACATTATTTAAATATACAGGCGAACCAAAAGACCTTTCAATTTTCTATTACGGGCAAAACCGTGAAGGTACCACTACTCTTCTATACAACTATAAATAATGTTTTTTTTTTTTTTTTTTTTTTTTTAAATCTATCTCTGATCAATATGGCACGATCCTCGATCAAACTTAGTAGATCACATTTCTAGTACAGTGAAACCTGTGTAAGTTGACCACTCGCGGTGCAGTACTTTGGTGGTCAACTTATAAAGGGCGGTAATACTTTTTTTTTTTATTTTTTGTCATTTCTTGCACTATGTATTCATTTTTTGAGGAATTCACCCTTACTCTTTCTGTTCAACTCATTTTCATTGTTTAATATTATTGAAAGTGAAACATTAAATAAAAATACTATTCAAATAATTTTGTTAGTTTTTCCTTGTTTTTAACTATATTAGACACTTTAGTTTTAGAAATTCCTTATATGCCAGCTAATATTCTCTGGCTTTTTCCATTATCAGTTAATTTTAATATTTCATACTGTTTATTAATCTCAAGTTCAGCTAATTTTCTTTTTGAAGCCTTTTTATGTAAAACTTATAGCACAAAGAGCAACAAGCTCGACTCTCCCAGTTCATAAAGGCAAAATCAAAATATCCTATCTCTTAATCCCTTGCACCAGAGACATGTAACTTTACTCATTAGCAAGCCCAGATCTGCGTACCCGCAGTGCGAGAGGCCCGCGTCCTTAAAGGGGCTAACGGCCCTAGAAATTGAAGAAAAAATAGAAAAAAAAACTAGTACTAAGACTTCTTCACTTTACTAAGAGACACTGCTGGCCTGTAGGTATGGGCCCTACATATTTTGTTGCAGGGGAATCAAAATGTATAGATCCGGGCCTTCTCTTTTTAGCACAGTTCCTGTGTTGTCACAACAATTGCAACTGAAAGAAAAGACTTTGAACTTTACTACTGACACCTATTTTTATTGAACAGAGTACAAAAAGCTATCTCAAATAAAACAACAAATGAAAAACAAGTTTGGAGAATAAAGAGCAGCGTTAAGCTTTATGCTGCTGGTTTAGTTAGTAAAATGCTGTTCCGTCATCAAAGCATTAAAAACATTCTTAGAAAGCTATGAAAAATAATAATAATAAAAAATAAAATAAATAAATAATAAAATAAAATAATTTTCTGAAGAAAGTTTTTAAAAAAAAAATAATAAAACCAAGTGGTCAACTTACAAAGGGTTTTTTACAATACTCCTAACCAAATTTGGCGAACATTAGTGGTCGAGATAGACAGGTGGTCAAGATAGAGAGGTGGTCAAGTTACAGAGGTTTTCCTTCATTATATGAGATATAGGACTAATTCCGTTCCTGACAAAAGCGGTCAACATAGACAGGTGGTCAACTTTACAGGTTTTACTGTATCAAGATAAAGGAGAAAACTCAGTTTTCGCCAACGCTGTTCTAAACACAAAATCAATATGTTAGTGCATAATGCTTTTAATCAGTTCCTTTGGCATTATTATCTGAACTTCAGTTTAATTGTAGTTTACTGCTTATGTTAAACAAAGAGTGCTGACAAATTGGGCAATCAACAATTTTACTGCGTGTGTACTAGTGTACTTATTTTTTTTCCAAAAATATTTAAATTCAATCGTTATTTTATGACATGTTTTGAACAAGCAATTATTTGCTAAATAAATCAGAAATTATTTCCTGCGCAAAATGTTTTTTTTACAAATATATCTTCAATCTTTTTTTTTTCCTCTATTCAATCAACATTACTTGGACGATTGCTTGACATTGTTTAATTTGCATGTGAGCTTAATGGAGCTCAGTTCTAAAATGTCTTTTTTTTTTAATTATTATTATTCATATAAACTTTTACTCATTAGAAGGAATTCACAAGTACGAAATATGTTCTGAAGCAGGGTTCCGACAAAAATTCTTCTTTTGATCAATTTTTAATTACCTTAGGACAGTGTCGGATACAAGGGGGGGGGGAGGATAGGGGTCACGGGGGTCATGAACCCCCCTTCCTCAAAAAAAAAAACAAAAAAAAAACGCGAACGTATTTGAATGTTTGCTTGAAAAAAATATAAAAAAAACTTGATCGAAACCATATGAAAAATATTTTTTTTTTAATTCAATATTTTTTGGGCATTAAAGGAAGGGGTGGATGAAAGGAGGGGGGCATGTGGGTATGACCTCCCCCCCCCTCGGAATCTGCGAAATGTCTTTGCAATTGTTATAAGGCTCATTGCATTTGCGTAGTAAAAATGACTATGCTTGAAAAAAGAAAAAAAAAAGAAAAAAAAAACCCTGAACGAAACCATTAGAAAAAGGAAATAATTTTTGATTTTTTTTTTTTTTTTTGGCATAACATGTCATTTGCTATTGATCTATAGCTTTGCTTGAGACAGTCTTTCTACGCGCTGTTGTCAGCCGCTAGTAAACTGAAGAAACAAAGAAGTGTCTGCCGCCCGATCGCTTTTCATGCAACAAATTTAATGGACGATAGGAATATTTATAGAGCTGTAAGGCATCGCTTCAATTGATAAAACATTTGATTGTGTAATTTTTTTTTAATGTAAAATCTCTGTAAATTACTATTTCTTTCTGTTGTGATTTTTAGACAGTTTCACTTTTGTTCGTGCTGAGTTTATTTGTAAATGTGCTGTGAATCGTTAATTAGTTTAAATCAGTGTTTTGGATTTTGTGTCGTGCAAGAAATGTAAAATTTTAGTTTCGTATTAGCGCGAAACCTCGTCATACGAGGGTTTCCGTAAATTAGTCCCTTGTATTAGACGGAAACTGTGCTGAAAAAAGCCGCGTTTTATTAGAAAAGGACTACCTATAACAAAAACAATAAATTTTTCGGGGGCAAAACATTGTTGTTGTTTTCTTGCAAAGTTGAAAAAAAAAACGGATGAACCCAAATTCGATGGAAACATATCCCGAGTTAATGTATCAGACTCTGGGAGTGCGACTTTCTCGTCCACCTCTGATTTTTCTACAACCGAAAAGAATTAGTCTCTGAGTATTGATCAATGTCCAAATTATATTCATAAAATATTTAATTTTTGATTAGATTTTCGCCGCATTTTTAAGAGAAGTTTTAATAGTATATTTCTGCATACAAGATAGATGGGTCATGATCAGATATATGAATGAAATGAACATTCTTTACGGAGATGATATCAGTACATAAAATATGAAAAAGAGCAGAGACCGTCGCAAGAAGTTATTATCTTAATATTTTTTTATTATAATTAATGTGCAATAACTTTTTAGTTACGTCAGTTAGTTAATGTTTAATCATCACAACTTTTATGCTAAACAATCCTTCATTTCAGGCCCCAGATCTATAACTTTCAGGTTCCACTACAATATCAACAAGCCCTATACGTTTTTTTTAGCTCCTATCTGAGATGCCCATTTATTCAAAGTCGCTATGTAAATTTGAACAGGACTTTAAAAAAAATTCAGCATCAATTCAAAGTTCACTGTTAGAACAGGGAATATCATATACTATCCCTTCACGGATTTTACAAGGTGAATCACAGAGGTCAAACCAAATGATTTACTTTAATTATTATTATTTTAATTAAATGTAACCTAAGTTTAAGAAAATTGCCTTACGTGAGAATACATAATCTATGGTTTTCGTTTCCGAAAATTTAGGGCTGACAACACATTTTAAAACATGAAAAATAATTTTTAAAAAAACTTAAAAAATGGTTATTTCAATAATTTTTGTATGCAATTTTGAGTTTTTTTACGGGGGGGGGGGGGTTTCTCATAGTTTTTGATAACTTCAGAGTGCTTTCAAAAAATTTTACTTGAGTCCACTCTTACCTCTGGCCATGACACCTCCCCTCTAAAATGAAATCTTGTATCCACCCCCCTCCCTGCCTTAGGACACAATGTCGAATATTTGTTTTAATTTTGGAGGGAGCCACTGCGACCAAGCTTAACTTTCACTGCCCTATCCCTCATTTATTTTTGCAATCTGAAGTTATTGAAAAAGGATGCACTGTGCCAGATCTTCAATTTTTTTCAATGCGCGGCAAAGACTACCGCCCTATTTATCTTCCTTAAAATTTCTTTGTCATTTTTTTTTTTAATGCCTAAGAGAGGGAATTTCTGAAACTTAAGTTTAATACTGAAAAATTCTTTATGTGCAATTAATTGTTTTGAAGGAAAGATAGATACTAATAGTTACAAGCCTTAGAAAAACAATTTTAAGATGTCTGATGTTGCAACAGAAGAGGGACGGAAATGAGGACATCGATGGAAGTCCAACAAAATTTCAAATTATATTTTATTAATTAACTGGCAGGACCCGCACGGCTTTGCTCGTAGTAGAAAATTAAAAGGTCATTTGGTTCGCCTGTATATTAACAAATAATGGAGGATGAATTTCTCGCCAATTGGCTATGTTAAATGGCTCGCCCATGTTACACAGTTCCACGTTATGATGATTTCGTAATTTACTATTCCACGTTGTGATCATTTGCTCGGAAAAAGTTTCTTAAAATTAGAATATAATAAGAACAAAATCGAATTTTCGAAAAATCGCTTCGAGGTGCACACCCCCATGCTACAAACTAACTTTGTGCCAAATTTCATGAAAATCGGACGAACGGTCTAGGCGCTATGCGCGTAACAGACATCCTACAGACAGACTTTTAGCTTTATTATTAGTAAAGATTAATATATTTATTTATTTATTCAGCTTTAAAAAGACTTGATAAGTTAAATTTTCATGACATTAGAAGAAATTTTCAAATTGAAAGAAAAAATGGGAAATTTCAGGGGCCCTCCTCAGAAATGTTTTTGGAATTTGAAAACGCAATTTCATGCTACCTTTAGAGACGCCAAGTGGCAGGAGCTGGTTAAAGATCCTTCTCTGAAATTTTTCCAAATTGAAATTTTAAAGCTCAATTTCAGATTAACTTTAATGTCAGAGAAGGGGTGGGAGTTCAGGAACACTTTCCTGGAAATGTTTCGAAATTGATATCCTAAAAATCCATCTTAAGCTATCTTTAATGACAAATAAATACCTTAGTGCGGAGAAGTAAATAGTTATGAACAACGTATACAGTAATCTGCTAATTTTGTGCGTCAAAACAGTGTTCACTACTGCTTATTTTTAATGACGTTAGGAGATACCCAGTAATTTTGTGACATCGAGATATCTATTTTTGCCGTCATACGCTTCAAATAAAGGTTTTATTGTAACTAAAGTTTGTGATGCCACACATCTTGCTACATCCTCCTTCCCCTTGTCAAAAAATATCACAATTTCACAACCCAAAAAACAAACTACCCTCAAAACATGACATTCTTTGTGAACGACCCCTCTACTCGCAAAGATGAAGTTAGAATCAAGGAACGCCTACAACTAATTTTATCAGACGCTACAAATTTATTTTTAGAATTTTGAATTTTTTAAAAGTTTGGTCGGAATATGGTAACAAATGTATGGTTGACTTTTATTTCAGACGCATCACCTGTTATATTCAACGATCTGTTTGAGTCAATTAATTTTTATTTAGAAAAAAGAGAAGACAAGGGGAAGAAAAGAGGAATATGATGAAAATCAAACTTACCTTCCAGAGAAAAATAGCACAGAATAACGATTAGGGGAAGACAGCAACGAATCCTGGAGCTCATTATTCCAAAGGGTAAAAAAAAATTCTTAGAGGTCTGGATTTGACCCCAAAGAATCAACAATTACTCTACATTGTTTACTACACTACACATCAAAAGTTCGAGTCGTTTTATTCGATTCCATCTTTGATGGCAACTAAAATCAGCTCATAATCGATGACTTCACTAACGTGATGGACAAAAACTGCACTGAGACCAACTCCGATCACAGATTTCGATGTTCTTTTTGTAGCATCTCATTAAAGAGGGACGCGGGAATTCCACGCTATGCAGACGATGCGAAGAGAAGTCTGAACTGGGCAGGTTTTTGCTCCGTTGAAGTTTGCGCCCAGGTAAAACAGGTTGCCATAAGAAAGGTAAATTGACTTGGCACGATTTGCTAAGAAGTTGAGAATCTATCTGTTCTCTTTCGGACTGTTTCTGCCATAAAACGTTTGCCGCATTCGTTACATACTTCTAATAATTGTACTTTGAATTTCAGTCAGCAACACAAAGTAGATTACCAAAAAAGCTACATTAGATTAAATAACAAAATAGGAAAATTTTTTGAGCTTTAAGCTTTGTTTATTTATTAATTTTTGAATGATTTTTCTTGGTTAAAACAATAATTTCAAAACATAAATCATCAACGTGTGGCTGAGAGTCATTTAGGTCAAAAATAAATAAATAATTAAGTAGAACTAATAATAATAATAATAATAATAATAATAATAATAATAATAATAATAATAATAATAATAATAATGATAATAATAATAATAATAATAATAATAATAACAGCAATTGTTTCACATAAAAACTTAGTAAATTTCGCGAAACTATCGATACAGTAAAACAAATTTGTGATTACTTATAAATGACTTCCCAGAAGTTTTATTTCCGCATGCAATTAATATTTATACATGCTAGAGGACTCGACAGACGTTGTTCTGTTCAAACTTTGTAAATTGAGAAGTTAAAATTTTTCAATAAACTATCAAGTGTTTGGACCGTTTTGTTGAAATAAATATGTAAAAAGAAAATGTTTAAGGTACACAGTGTTACAAAGCGTATATTTATTACAACTTAATGTATGTAATGCCCACTGAGCATTGGTATTTGTCTGTTTAGGTAGCATATATCTACGATATTAATAGACCTGGAAAAAAAATTCTAATTGGACTACTTCTGTTCTTTGTTTCTTTTTGTCATGATAATATTTTTCTGCATGATAAAAGTAACAAAAGCTCACATAAAATTTAAAAAAAAAAAAAAAAAAATAGCATTACTAAATGGATTTATTAAAATATTCAAAATGCACTCAACAAAGCGGGACCGGCCAAAGTTAGGAGAGGCTCAAGTTCTGATAAACGGTCAACCAACTTCAGGGATGCTTCTGACTACATTTAAACGATTGAAATAAAATTGTTGAAACAGTTAAACCAAATGGTTAAATAAGTTCTTTCACAATCGTACAAAAAAAAAAAAAAAAAAAAAAAATGCTTAGGTAATTAGAAAAACCGGTTAATTGAACTTCGCACAAACAATACTCTAATGCAGAGGAAAACTGTCTTCAAACGAACGCAATTTTCCAGACATATTAATTTTCAAACGTATATTATGCATTTTAATATGGCATGAGGTGTGATGTACGTGAGCGATGATGCATTCTGATTCTGACGTAGCTAGAGCGAGTTTTGATCGACGACCTTTGGTATAAAAATCCAGTGCTTTGCCACTAAGTGAAGAAGACTTCGATAGTCGGGGTAAATGGCGAAGATAAATAAATTCTCTCTGATCATCTGCCACACAGAAAATATATTTTTTTAATCGAATTTAATAGTGAAAAAGCGTATTTTTAAAACATTCTATGCATAAGATTTTCGTTCACTTTGTATGGAGTTTCAGGACATTAAATTCAATTGTCTTCACCTTGATTTTTCCCCCTTTTTTCAAAGTCTTCATTCTCTTGTAGAATGGGAAAATGCCATCGATTTTACGTGCTCAGTCGTCGGGAAAAAAAAGTTCGAATAATTGAGCAATTCTATTAATTAGAGCTCGTAGAATCGGCATTCCACTATACAGGAAAACTGGGTTTGTTTTTGCTTCAGCGGAAATAGAAAACTTGAAATGAGAATATGATTCTATAAATATAAAAATTCTATATTTTATTTTGCTTCTTGTTCCTTGAAGCATAAAATTTCTGTACTAAAATTGTAGCTATAAGTTTGAAAGTATTTTTTTCCCTCTTTTCTTTTCTCCTCTCTCTCTCTCTCTATTCCCTTTTGCAATGCAATGAAAAGGTATACAAAGTTATAGCTTAGAAATATTTAGTGTAAAATAACGTTAGAAATTTACAAGAATACAAAGTAATGGCAAATCCTTATTTTATTCAATTCTAAAGCAAGCAAAAAATGCGTGAAAAAATCGTACCGTCTGGATTTGAGAGATTTTATACATGTATATCATCCAAAAATCATATATAGGGGGAATGTAGGAAAAATGAAATAATTTACTTTTTTTCTAAATGAAGAAAATGAAATTTGTTTTGAAAATTACAGTGCAGGAGGAAATGAACTCACACTAGGAATGTACACTATATGACTAAAAGTATTGGGCCGTAAATTCACAATTTTGCGGATTTCTCGAAGAAAAAGAGACCAATTGCTCTGTAATTTTTTTTCACATAAAAGGCTCCAGCTGTCATTTTCCATTAAAAGTTGAATCTACTGCTCATTTAGGGGACCAAAACAAATTGAAAAAACAAAAACAGGTTTTTGATTATCCTTCATTGTAAATAGCTGGGAATAAAGTATAAATTTCAGAAATAAGTTAACAAACTATGTAGAATTTATTTTTATATTTTTGTGAAAATATCTCTTATACCCACGGAGATATGGGCATTTTTTTTAAATACAAATTTTATTTGAAAGTTTTTGGCTCATGACACGCAGAGTTTTCCGTCAAACGTTACTTAACTTTCAGAACATATGACAGCATACAAGATAAACATAATAAATAAATTTGAAATTTAAGGATTGAAAATTTAATGAAATATCAACGTTTACAGCAATTAATTTTCCACTGCGCATGCACGCAAGATAGCAATTTATAACTTTCATAATACAAAGTCCAATACTTTTGGTCACATAGTGTGTTTTATAATAAAACATGCATTGAAACATTATTTCTCATTCTTGGCAATGAATTGGTACGTTTAAAAAAAGGCGGAAAATTTTCACTTAAAATTTTCATGGTGATTTAATTTTTCAAAGTTTAAAATTAAATATCTTCTAGTGAAATATTTCCTATCTGATTATTACAAATATTTTTGATCAAATGAATGAGTGAATAAATGAATGAATCTCTACATAGTATAAAATGAAGTCTCCAAAAAGCGTCTTTGTGTTTGATTTCGCAAAACTCGAGAACCTACCCGGCCGATTTCGCTGAAATTTTCAGATTGTTCCTTTAAGTCCTGAAAATGTTTGCAGACCAGTTCGAAAAAAATTCGATGTTCTTTTTTTTATTCCAATTTAGGCCCAATTTTCACATACATTCCCGGAAATGGAGGTGAAAAATTACTTGCATATATTAATATTATATATCGTTGGAAAGAGTAGAATTTTCCACGTTTTAACGTAATTTGTTTCAACGCTCTAACTTAATTACGGCGGGAGTTATTTGCGTTTTTAGCTCGAATTTTTTTAGGCTTAGTTGAAATTTAGGCACTACTTTCTTCATTAAATCCATCAATAAAAAGTGAAGGAATTGTCCCACAGTTTTTGTTTTGACTCCATTGGAAAGAGCTGCTTTTTTTACTCCAGATCTAACTCGACCTATGGTCGAAAGTTTAACCCTCTATCTCCATTAGAAAAAAAGTTACAAGTGAATTAAATGAAGTTCAATCTCTTCTCTATTCAAGTTTTTAATCATTTTATTTTGCGTTTCCACGGTAATGCTTTTTGAATCCATTCGCAACTCCAGAGCTCGAATACGCTTCCTTGCGGTGATTAACAATACTGTCGAAAAAGGTAAAACATTCAATTCCACGTGTTTTCTTTGGAGTAAATTACAGGTTTTAGACAGTTTGGGGTGTAATGTGATTTTAGAAGAAAAAAAAAGAAAGCTTCATTCAAACACGATAAAAAATTACTTTCATTCACTAAGCTTCAAAGAAAGTTATAAATTACGGCATTTGTTTGTTTTACCTTTTTCATTCGCCATTAAACAATGGCTGCAACGCCCCCTATAGTTTATTGGAGTTGCGAATTGTTTATTTCCATCTTTCTCATTTTCAATTCTTAAACTTATTTTATTTTGTGTTTCCATGGTTACGCCTTTTAAATCCATCTTTCTCATTTTATTTTAATTTCTTAAAAGTATTTTAGTTCCTGTCGTCATTGTTTGGCGGGGAAATTTTGCATGATGGTTTTTTTTTTCTTTCATTTAATCCTGGTTATTGAATATACTTCACTTGACACAATGTTTTTTTTTTTTTTCAAGGTAGACCGGGCAAAGCCGGGCAATGCAGCTAGTAGGTAATGAATTGATCAATGTATGAGACTTAATAAATGAATAAATAAAATAGTGAAATAATAAGAGAATGAATGAATAAATAAGTGAATTATTAAATCAATGAATTTAAATGATTTAATTAATATAGGAATACGTAGGTGATTTATTAAATGATTGAATAAGTAAACGAAATGAACTATTTCACTTTGCCCCGCATGCACTTGACTAATTGAACAAAATATTTAAAAGAAAAATGTGTTGGTCAAAAATATTGGTCAAAAAAAAAAAAAAAAAAAAACTGCACCGCGCGAATATTAGTAGGTTTCAAATAATATTCAAAAGTTCAAAACAACAACTTTTTTCATTTTATAATAACAAAAATAATTTCTGACTTATAACAAAATATTACGATATGAGTATCAATTTTTGAAAACTGCTTGTATTATCACATTCTTTGATCTTCAGTGATAACTTTTTCCTGACTGGAATAGACTACATGTGTTTTCACACTGTTAAAATATTAAGAAATAGGGGGCACAAATAGCAGAGTAAACATTTCACTATTTCACTTTGCCACACATCCCCCTACTACTTATAGTATTTTACACTTTAAATGTACAAAACAAGCTTGTACAAAGTCTTAAGATTAGATTGAAAGTTTTTGTAAAAATATTTTTAATTTGAGAGAAGAAATAAGCATTATACAGCTTTGTGCAAATAGTTTGTACTCTACCGGCTATATTTCGTCTTTTCTCAATTTTTAATTAAAATTTTGTAGGATGCTTTAGAACTAGTCTAAATATAAAAATATTGAGTCAACTGCAGTTTTTCAGTGTAGAAAACTTTTTATTAAACTTTTTATTGAGACTTTTTATTAATTTATTTAAAAACTTTAGTTGTTACCAACTTTAACTTTTAATTCCTTAACATTTTTTAACAGAAGGTTTGGATGCAAAATAAAATAGAATTTGAGCACAAAAATTCAATTAAGGAAAATATAATAAAAACAACAAGTTAATTGATGAAAAAGTGGGCAGAAATACCAACTTTCAAATTACAGAAACGCATGAGAAACTTAATAATGAGAAGATGCCATGTCATTAACCAAACTAATAGGTCGATTGCCCAGAGTTTTCAGAGCATACTTCATTTATCCTGCATACAAAAAATAACACTGACAATTTATAATTACAAAAACATTTCAAATAATGGAAGGTATAGTTAAAAGAAGAGAACCAAAGTTAGTTAACATATCAACCTAGAGTTGCAAATGCCTAAGGCGTTTAGCAACTTGGTAACACAAGGATAGTGTGATAGAAAAGTTGTTGGATACGTCCTTTTGGAAATACTAGTTACAGGTTTTTTAAAAAGTTTTTATGAATGGAGGCAAATAAAGATGGTAGAAGATCTTTATTAATAACCATAGCTCTTAGAAAATTGTATCAAACTTTGAAAAGTTCAGGTGAAGAACAAAAATGCACTTTTGCGGTTTTAAAGGAAAGGGGGTAAGGGGGTGTTTTTTTTTTCCTTCTTCAATTTTTAGTCTCTTCTATGCACCCTCCTTAAATATATTTTTTATTATCAAAACTCTTTTAGCAGATAAATTTTTGGCAGGTTTTTGATCTTCGGTTCCGATTTTGGTTAGTGTTTCACAATTCCTGCATTTTGGCTCACATTTCTTTTCCCATCAAAACAAAAACTATTTCGCTTCTCTCTGATACAATATTTGTCAACCCTTTAAAACCATGGGACATATGTGTCCCTTAAGTTCAAAATGTATTTTATAAATTATCACATGCAAGTAATTCGTAAAGTATGATTTTTCCAAGTTCTTCAGACTTGATATATAGAAACTTGTTAGAAGATGGAGCAGTTTCCAGCTTGATCCACCTCGGGAAAATTGAAGATCTGGAACTGGTGCTTTTCCTCCAATAACTTCTGATTGAAAAGAAAAGGGAGGGGGAAGGGGGCTAAACTTGGTCATTCGGTCCTCTCGAAAATTATATCGTATATTCCCCCTGGAAAAATCCGAAATGACGGGGGCTATTTACAAGTCAGAATCACTGACATGAAACAAACAGAGCTCGCTAGACTACATTCTCAACTTAAATAAGAATTGCTTTATGCAGTGGATCCCAGAAAATGTTAGCATTGCAGGAAATGGGGGATACCTTGGCAAAGGAGGCAGCACAGGATCATTCTCTCATGTTCCCTTAGTAACAAATTATCTCAATAGCAAAATTTAAGCTCAGGAACTAAGTCAACAAGACTGAGCATCAAATTTGAGAATTAAGTACCAATAGAATCACTGCAAAAACCGTAACCAGATTGAGAACGAAACACTACTTAGGAATGAAAATCCAGAAGGACGGCACAAGAACATATCAGAACTGCAGGAACCTAGGAACTGTCACTAGTCCGAACTAAATTCAGTACACATATTTTCCTGCCCTGCCTTCCAAAGCTCCAAGATATTAGAGAACCCACACTAAGACTTCCATGAGGACAACTATATTGAAGTTGTCCAGGCTGTCTGGATTGCCTTCGATCCAATATGGACCATCCATGGACAAGTCAACAACAATAACATAGATGTATCACAAAAATAAAAATAATATATTTCAGACACCAGTGCAGCTCTGGACGAATGGTTCAATACACAGGGGGATGGGAAGACACGAGAGATTGCATATAGCGTTGGAAAAAATTATCTTATTCGGCACACTTCAAACGAAACGGAAAATTTGGAGACAGTATTCAATACAGCAATTATGATTTTTATGTTTTTTATTGGTGCCTATGTTTTTTCTCATTAGATCTAGAATGTGTGCAATGTGCATATATGCAGTTTTTTTTTTTAAATCAATCCGTAAAATTTGGAGTTTTATTCGGTAAAGTAAAAATTCCATCCGCCATCTCCCACCCAATATTTGGGTTCGGGGGCTCTCCTCCCTGTCAATATAGGATGATAAATAGGTACAGAAAAAGGTATGACGAAGAATTGGTTTCGGAGATATGGTTGAATTCCGTGAAATGCTCCATGATCTGTAATTTTAATTGTAACAATTAAATGCTTAATGCCATCTGCAGAAAAATTCTTTCAACAAATGAAAACGGGACTCTCATAAAAATATTTCGCCAAGGAGGGAACAAAACGTACGTTAGAAACCCTACCGCACAGCTCTCCTGAAGTCACATTCAGGTTTGTTGGCGAGAAGAAACTATACTAAATACACGTAAGAAGCGAAAGAATAAAATATATACGTTGAAAAAAAAAGCAATGAGAAAAAAATCGGTCATGCCTTGAAGACGGTCAACTGCCTCTAGGCAGTGGTTCACGCGCGAAACAGGGTGGTGCTATTAGCGTTTCTTTTTTAATCGTTACAGGCAGCCGGTTTAGGAAAAAAGAACAAAAAAAGAAAAAATGAATTATTTACCTATATGATGGGACTTTTTTCGTCGGCTCTTAAGAAGCATTTTGTTGACAAGGGATTCTATATGTGATGTCAAATTAAATGTTTCATTTCTTGTGTTTGAATTCGGGCTTTTGGCCCTTGTTTTCTTGCTGTTTTGGGGAAGGGGCAAGGGCGCCCACATAGGGGGGGGGAGGAGCAAGTAGGGGCTCAAGACACCCCCCCCCCTTAGAAATGAGAACTTCCTTGCTTTTCGTGCTTTTTTTCTTTGCAAAAATGTAAAAAAAAATCTTTCCTAGTCATTAATGAATAAGTTATTAAAAATGTCAAACTTTAATATCTCTAATCTGTACTGAAATCGGTTTCCATGGGAAAAATGTTCTGCTAAACCATGGGGGAAATCTTTGAGCCCCCCCCCTTAAAATTTTGTATATGGGTGCCCATGGGAAAGGGTCAAAACCTAGAGAAGTAGGTGAGCAGCTATTTTTTCAGAAAATACTTCTTCAAGCAACTTTCTTGAAAAAAGATTCAGTTGAGTAGCAATAAAGCGACGAGGGATTTTTTTTAAATAGCGGAGTGAAATACACAAAATCAGCAAGGACCATTATAGTTATCTATTTAATTAAAAAACTAACTTTCTAAGGATGAAATGGAAAACGTCAGGAAAAGAAAACTGAAAAAATGCGTAGAACTTTGAGTTCAGAACGTTCGACATTTTGTACCTAACACTTTGTTAGCCAATTGCATATCTGCAACGAAAAAAAAAAAAAAAAAAACCTTTCCAAGCAAGTTTTGCAAAATAATCGAAATTTACAAAATAATTAAAACTTGTCCCATAAAGCTGAAGCATTAAAAATTGACTCGTGCTGCCTCAAAACATAAGCATTCATTTACCCTCTAACGCCATTTATTTCTTACTTAAAGGTGAAGTACTGACAGGTGTAAAAAGGAAAATAGTCAAAATGTCCCAAGTATATGACTTGGGTATACATACTTGATACTTGTCTGTAAGAAATGAATGTCAAAGCGTAATCTTTCAATTCTATAAAAGGCTAAAGTGGAACTGATACTTTTTTTCCCCCAACGCCTGCAGACAGAAAAAATTCAAATTGTTGACTGTCTGTGAGAAATGTGGTTTTGAATTAGATCAGGGTTTAGGGTTTCTTAACCTTTTTTGACTTTTGCGGCCCCCTTATGAGCACTAAAATTTTCCGTGATACCCTTCCTGTTATACATGTAGTAATGTTAATGTGTGAAGATCAAAACCTGGAAAATGTCGATATCCTCTGGTGAAAATCAACTTACACATAGCAAAGACATCGGCGAAAGAGCGAAACTTTTTGGGGAATCACCGGTGAATGTTGATTTTCTAATTTAGAAGTCCTTTTCAGTAATATAAATACTATACTACGGATTTATGTATGTATGCAGGGGTGGAAAATCAAAAATTCATTTCTGTATCGGCAAAAATGCCAATTTTGTATCAGAACGAACAGTTTTGTATCAGTAAAAACACACTTTTTGCATTAGAATGATCAGTTTTGTATCGATTAAACTCATGATTTTGTAACAGAATCTTTAATTTTGTCCAGGATTACACCACATTTGTAGCAAAAAAAGTATATAAATAACTTTTACAACCCAATTGGGTAGCAATATTGTCATTTTAAAAAAGTGCAAAAACTACCTTTGGTAAATGTACGATTAATCATAATCTGCGGTAAACTGCCACGTTGCGGGCGGAGGGAGTACTTTCAAGTCTTAAGGGGGGAGGGCACCGAAGTGTATGTACGCTACTGATCATAATACATACCTAACTAGAATCTTAATTTAGTTGTTTCATAGTATTTGTTGCAAACTTTTATCACATTTTTATTTATAACATTACATGACACAGACAACAGCTATAGCATTAAAATTTAAAAATGCCTTTTTATATTCAATGCTAAAGAGAGAGAAAAAACCTTAAAGAGCTTATTTATAAGCAGTTTCTAATTATTAAAATAAAAAAACAGAGAGAGAGAGAGAGGGGTGGGGAGAGATGCTAGAATAAGACCTGAGATTCTTAGTTACATGGGTAGAAAAATATATTTAAAAAAAGCTTTATGGGAATTGATTAGCTGTTTAAAAATGAAAAATAAAGTTCTAAATTCAAGTAACATTTCTTTAACAGAAAGATTTGAAATTTTTTTTAAAAATATTGCATGAATAAATATTTATTTAGAAGAAATAAAAGTTTTTATACCTCAACATGTTGCGAATATAATTTAGAAACCATTACATTGATAAGTTAGTCACACATACACAACCAACTAATAGACCTTGTTTAAATTTTCTCATCTAGCATCAATATCTGAAATTTTACTTTGATACTTCAATTAACAGGTACCCCTTGAGCTGACGAATAAAATCTTGGAAAAAAAAATGAAGAAATAAATAAAATTCTTCAAACTTAAAGACTTTTTCAGTACTTAGCCTTTGAATATTTTGAAAATCCTTAAAAAAAGAAGTTAAAAGTGTTCCAAAATTTTAATGAACAACTACTGAAGAAATTATTTATCAACATTTATATAAAAAGAGAGCTCACTGATTCTTTTAGGCAATATATTAACATTAATTTTAACTTTGTTAATCAGCTTAATTTCAGGAGTAGTGGTTGGCTGAACAAAAAAAAAGGGGGGGGGGGGACGTGGACTGCATATTGCTGTTTTGTATGTTGATTTACATACAAAACAGCATATGTGGTCACTTGCCGTGATCACATATTTGCATTTTATTTAACTTCACTTAGTGTCAATGCGTTCCTTTTGATTAGTTCGAACTTCACCCGATACCAAAAGGAACTTTCCTTATTAAACATCAGTAGTATCTGGTAGATAATGTGTTGAGTAAATTATATTTTGTTTTATAATTTGAAAGAAATAAATGCAGGTATGCATGACAGCCAGTAGATAATGAGTTAAAGAAATTACTTTTTTAAAAATATAATTTGAAGAATTTAATGTTAGTTAAAACATGAAATAATTATTAAAATAAGCAAATTTAAAGTAACATAGGTTAAAATAACTTTCATTTTTCAAAATAATTGAAAAATTTACAAGATGCAAAAGGATTGAAACTTAAAGCACAGCATGCAATTTTGGGGCAAATATAAAGAATTCTTACCAACTCTTTTACTTATTTGCTCCTTTTTAGCTTTTAATGACAAAATGAATGCACTGCTATTTTTTTCTTGTAGTGAATGTTTTAGGCTTTTTAGGATAATAAAATCGCATTTTTGGCGCAAAAA
This sequence comes from Uloborus diversus, assembly GCF_026930045.1. Taxonomy (NCBI): domain Eukaryota; kingdom Metazoa; phylum Arthropoda; class Arachnida; order Araneae; family Uloboridae; genus Uloborus; species Uloborus diversus. The sequence continues at coordinate 226,098,656 of NC_072731.1, forward strand.
TTACGAATTTGGCCGTTTTGCATCAGGTTATGTCAGAAATTGAAAATTGGCGCAGTTTGGCGCAAATTTTCCACCCCTGTACCGTATGTGTGTTGGTAAACTCAAGAAAATAATGAGAGCTTGTTTAATTTCCCATGCGTGGAAAAATCCGCATTTGCAGTTGATCATGTTATAAATACTACAGCAAATCAAATGTGATACATCAAAATTTCGATTTTTAGTTTAAAGAAAAGAAAAGTCGAACCGAAAGTTCAAAGCTCTCAGATTGATTTTTTTCAAAGTCTTATGTAGGTGAAAATATTAAACACTTTTTATCTGTTGAAAAGTAACCTTTAAAAAATTCAATAAAAAGTTACAACTTTCTCAAGTTTACTTCCCAAATTTTTTTTAGATGTTATTTTGTTGAAGTATATTTTTTCCTCGATTTTTTTATGGGGCCTTCTTTCATGTCCTTGGCGGAAAAAAAATGCACACTGCATAATTTTAAAATTGCAAAAAGTTATATGAAATTTAATATGACTTTATTTAGAGAAATAATGCAAATAATAATAATAATAATAATAATAATAATAATAATAATAATAATAACAATTTGAATTATGAAATTTTGAATTCAAATTATGTGTTTCGCAATCACAAATTGAGACAGGACCCTACTCATTGGAGTTATTGTTCCCAGAAACGACTCCTGTCGCTCCAAACCTACCACTCCTCCTGGGCAGTTACATGTGTATAGTTGTGTGTGTGTGTGTAAACCTGTGTGTATGAGCGTTCGTGTGTGTAAGACATGGACCATGGACCCCCACCGACCAGGAGAAGTGGAATTCGGGGGACAGAGCTCAGGACCAGAGGAGCCGCTCCTGCAGAGGACGGTGGGTGGGAGTGCTGCAGAGGTGTCTGGTCCAAGCTGAAAAAAGAAACCGGGCATCAAAGACGATCAAGTGAGAACAATAAGCAATCGTGATTGCTCAAAAAAATTAGAAATATAAAAAAAGACAAATTGTTCGTAGAAAATGTACCATTTAAGGAATGATCACAAGATTAATTTTATGCATGATGCATTTTCGGAGATTTCAAAACATATGTGTTTGACAGTTATACAAGAATGTATTTTAAAAACCTGTTCAGGGGGGGGGGAGCAAGTTTTGCTGTTTGTTCTGCGATTTTGTTAGATACTCAATTTTTGTCTAATACATGTAGATTTGGTCCAAATTAATGGAATATTTTATCCATATGTAAAATATTTCACCAATTTGAAATAATTCCCATTAGGGATCCTTTTCAAGATTCATGGCTCCCCTATTTTCAGATTATTTCCTGTGGCACCCTTGATTTTTCTGTGGCCCATGTTAATAAGGAACCTTGAATTAGATAACCGGACAATGCCGGATAATAAACTGGTTTTCAATAAGCAATTGAACACTCATACTTACCACTCATAAAATTACTTTGTTTAAAAAAAAATCTTACCTTTTCCGTTTTATTAGCGCTAAGGAAACTATCAGTATTGAATTTTCACAATTTTAGACATGCATTTCAGATACACTATCTGATCTGATATTAGCATATTCTGTTGATAGCCACTCGCTATCAGCTCTTATTTTATTCACAACTAGCTGCGTTGCCCGGCTTCGCACGGTCAACCTCTAAAGAAAGAAGTTATGTCAAGTGACGCGTGTTCAACAATCAGGCTTCAAAAAATAATTTTCCATCAATATAAACAGTTTCAAATAAAGAAAACATCAAATCAAAAATTCCCGAATTTATTAAACGCAACCCTCCACAAATACGACTAAAATCCTTTTAAAAAAATAAAAAAATAAAATAAAATTTTACCTCAAAACAAAGCAAAATTTTATTTAGTCACAGTCAAGAAAAAGTGGCAACCTTCTGAATGGTTTTATTTAAAACTGTGGCTACCAGCTGATCCGCCTTTTTACGCCATTCGCCTTTTTGCGCCAGGGTTGCCGCCTTCGGCGGCTGCTTAGTCAATTTAGCGACGATATTAATCAATATTTTTCTCTATATATCAATATTATCATTCGCCTTTTCACGCCAATGTTGCCGGCTGCTTAAATAAATTTCGTGGCGGTATCAATCAATCTATATCTATCTATATCATTAGTAGTTTGAATAAAATATTTTCTAGATCTATCTCCAGTTCCTTTGTTTGGAATATTTTTAAAGGAGGGGGAGGGGAGACACAAACGGCGTACTCTTCATGCAAATTTTTTCCAAAAATAACAAAAAGCACTTTCACTTTTATGTGAAAGCATTGTTTTTTCAAAGTCATAGGGTGTGTGTGGTGGAGGCATTGACACCCTGTTGAAGTTCTTTAAATGACGGGCATATCTCTTTCTTGCTGTCCATCTACAATATCGACCTCTATATTTGTCTATCTATCTATACCATCTATGCATATCTACCTCTGACAGTAATTAACAATCTTTTTTTTTATTTGTATAAGTATTAATTCGATAAAACATTTTTTGTCCACTCAATCTCTATCTCTGTATCTACCTAAACTAACTACCAATCTGTAACAGAAACAAAGACCATGCAAAAAACCGCGGGCTTTATTTATTTAATTAAAATAACCCGCAAAAAAAAAAAAAAAAAAAGGTTTTATGTTCCCGGTAGTGTGCAAAAAGCAGCTCTTGCAAAAAGAAAAAAAAACTAAAAAAAAAAAGTGAAGAGAATGCAACGAAACTGAGCCGGCAAGCGAACAGCTCGCATTGTGTTTGTGCTGCATTAAAAAAATTGTAAAGAAAAAAATTCTATTGCGTATTTTTAAAAACTTTTTTCTTCTGAAGTGGGCGGAATGTTTTTACTATTACCAACTAAAATTTTAAAATTGAGGGTTCAATACTTTTCGCAGGATGAGTTTCGAAAAAAACTAAACCCAGAAAAAAAGGCAAAATAAAGGTTTTTTCAAAAATCTATAAAAAATACAAAAACTGCTCTATCTTCAAAATTTTTTCATTCATCATATTTAAAATTAAATTTCCTACACTATAGTACAAAAAATATTGATCTGGTGCAATTGGTTCGGGGTCTGTTAGGTTAAAAGCACTAAAAAGTGCTAAAAATAACATAAAACATTAAATAACTTTTTTTCTAATTAAAATATCAAAAATCGAAGCCCGAGGTGCACATCTTCGGTAAAAACTGCATCTGTATAACAAATTTCATCTTTCTAGGCCTAACCGTTTTCCCGGGATGTGCGCCACAAACACACAGAAAACATCTTATTTTATTATATGTAAGATAAATACTAGTGGTGCCCGCACGGCTTTGCCCATAGTAGAAAATTAAAAGGTCTTTTGATTCGCCTGTATGTTTACAAATAATGTATGGTGAATTTCTCGCCAGTTGACTTTCCCATGTTACGGTTCCACGTTATGATAACTTGGTATTTTACTCGTCCGTCTTATGATAATTTTGCTCGGGAAAATATTCTTAAAATTGGAATATAAAAAGAACAAAATCGAATTTTCGAAAAATCGCTTCGAGGTGCACACCTCCATGCTACAAACTAATTTTGCGCAAATTTCATAAAAATCGGCAGAACGGTCTAGGCGCTACGCGCGTCACAGACAGATAGACAGGGACCCAGATAGCCAGACAGAGAGACTTTCAGCATTATTATTAGTAAAGATAAACAGAAAAAAAAAAAAAAAAACATTCGCTTCTATACTTATAACATAAAGCTGAAGAGTTTGTTTGTTTGTTTGAACGCGCTAATCTCAAACTATTTGTTCGAATTGAAAAATTCTTTTTGTGTTGAGTAGTCCTTTTATTGAGGAAGGCTATAGGAAATAATTTACATTGCTATTTTAATTAGAAAAAATATTTATTCAATATTTTATGCAATTTTTAATATTTTTTACCCCACAGATCCTGAACCAACTGCGCCAGAAAAATATTTTTTTTTCTACTAAAATGTAGGAAATTTATTTTTAAATATGATGAAATTTTTTTTTTTTTTTTTTTTTTGCAGATCAAGCAATTTTTGTATTTTTTGTTATGAATTCTTGAAGAAAAAAAAAAACCATTTTTTCCTGTGTTTAATTTTTTCTAAACTCATCCCACAAAAAGTATAATATTTTTTTCACAATTTTTTTAATGCGAAGCACAGTAAGACTTCCAAGCATAGACGAAGTTTTGTTAATTTTCAATTTAGGATGGTCATTATGTCATGGAAATAAAACGTCATGGTCACGTGATCCAACTGCAGAGCTAGCTTCTGTTTTCCTTTTTATTTCCATTAAGACATTTTATTCACCCCCCCCCCCCCCCCGACGTTTGTCTGTTGTTATTTAATTTTACATATTTGTTTGCATTTGATTCAATAAAAGCAGTGAGTTTTTTTTAAATCTTATGCATACACACTACGGGGTACAGATTTGTTTTTTGCACTATTTTAATTAAATAACGCGCGGTTTTTTGCATGATCTTTGTTTTATGTATATAGAAAAAGATTCTTAATTACAATCAGCGTCAGATATGCATAAATCGTATAGATAGATCAGTAGATAAATAGAGGTCGATACAGGTAGAGAGTCAGTAAGAGATAGATAGGCCTGTATTTACAGAACTTCAACGGGGTGATCAAGTCCCCCCCCCCCCGACTTTGAAAAAATACTTTCACATAAAAGTAGACGGTCTTTTTGAAACGTTATGATAATTTGCTCGGTAAAATGTTCTTAAAATTGGAATAGAAAAAGAACAAAATTGAATTTTCAAAAAATCGCTTCGAGTTGCACACCCTAATACTACAAGCTAATTTTATGCCAAATTTCATGAAAATCGGCCGAACGGTCTAGGCGCTATGAGCGTCACAGGGATCTTGACAGGGAGAGATCCAAACAGACTTTCAGCTTTATTATCAGTAAAGAAGATTAAGATTTCAAATTAATTAAAAGATCAGTTTGAAATAATTTGTTTTTTTTTTCCCTTAGCTCTTTAGTCACCCAGGACCATTTTTGAGGCAGTAGGAAATTAACACACTGCACTTCAAACAGAGATATTTTGATTTTATTATTATTTTATTTATTTACCAGCGGCTGCCGCAGGGCTTTGCCAGTAGTAGAAAATTAAAAGGTCATTTGGTGCATATTTACAAACAATGAACGTAAATAGGTGGTCCTATAATAACACTGGTCCTACATATTTACAAACAATGGACGATAAATTTCTCGCCAATTTGCTCAGCCATGTTACGGTTCCATGTTATGATAATTTGGTAATTTACTCTTCCATGTTATGGTAATTTGCTCAGTAAAATGTTCTTAAAACTGAAATAGAAAAAAAAAAAAACCGAATTTTCGAAAAATCGCTTCGAAGCGCACTCCCCCAAATGCTACAAACTAATTTTGAGCTAAATTTCAAGAAAATCAGCAGAACAGTCTGTCTAACCACGGATTGTATGGAAATGCTAATATCCGGTTTAGAGACAGAAATGGACACGTCTATTACTTTTTAGGGACAGCAGTTTTTTTGACAGATGTGCGCGTTCGTCCCTTAATTATTTCCACTCAGTTTTTTAAAAATGGCAATTTATTCACTGCAATAATTTTTAAATCAAAACTATATTCGTTCGATATTCTGACTCAAAAATTAATAGATTTATTTTGTTTACAACATAATTTGGAGCTTACGATTTTGCTTTTAAATTTCCAAACGAAATGAAAACATTTTTTTTTATTGCGACAATAGAAATTAATTGTGTTTTCACTCATTTTCACCTCAATAAAGACAATAAATAAATAAGTCCCTGGTGAAATTATGAAACGCATGCATCAAAATCAAATCGTTATTTTTCCATCTCCCCTACTGGATTCATTTAGATGGAATCGCCTTCACTTGGCTGATTGCCAAATTACATACAATCCGCGGTCAAACAGTAGCTGCTATGCACGTCACAGAAATCCAGACAGAGAGAGTTAAATATAAAACCCATTGTTACAAAAATTTGTTGCCTTACAGCATCAATATTAATAGACATAATGAAAATTTTGAATCAAGGCTTCTCCGGAGCAAACATAAATTTGAATATTTGGAGTTAGTTATTTGAATATTTGGAAACTCTACTTTTTGCACCCTTTGGGAAACATAGTAGGGCTTTTTTTTTCCTGTGTGTGTGTGTACTATTTAATTAAATAAAGCGCATGTTTTTTTTAGTGATCTTTGTTTTTGTTAGTTCATATTTTGGAAATTCTTCCAATTTTTATATGCTCAAATGTCGTGCTTTCGTTTCTAACGGAATACTATTTCGTTCTTTATACTTATTGCTTTTTGACTTTTATGGGTCAGGAAGAAGCTCGATTTTTAATCAGGTAAAAGCGGTGCGTTTTGAGTTCTTTCAGTTAAAACAGAAAACGAATGAAAGTAGCAATTGTTTCTCACAATTATTTCTGATCCAGGCAATGCCAGGTATTTTTGCTAATGGGTTATAAAAAAGCAAAAAACATAACTTGTATTTTTTTTTCTTTTTGTAGTTGATTCGCAGTTGCATTTTATATCCAATTAATGGTAAAAAAATATTCTTTTTGTTTTGAAAAATCTTGCCACCAGAGAGTTGAAACAAAAAGACAAATTAAAAGAATAATATTGATAATAATTTTATTGACATATGACTGGAGCTTTAAGACACAAAATTACAGATCATTTTATATACTACAAAGTATTTGAGACTCCCACATCTCTTTCTCCCAATATATGTTATACAGGCATAAATACATGTATATATACATAGCTATATATTTATATTTACAAATAAAAAATAATTCCCAAAAAGTATTTATAAAGTTATTAATTGCAAATTTCGTGTAAATAATCTTTATGCTTTCATTTGGCAGATATTAACATTTTGTTCGATTTCGAGGTGTATAATAGTTATCTCATAAAATTGAGAAAAACAAGTGTCGTGATCAATTTGTGTGTTTAAAAATTATGTTTAAGATAAAGAAGAAAAGATTTTGAAATGTTTTCTGACAATCAGTATGACAGTCAACTACTTATTTTCAAATAAAGTTAATCTTATTCCTGTGACTAATTACTACATCAGTGAAAAACAAATTAATAAAGTTCACCAGCTAAAAAAAATATGATATGCAAATTCGAATAATATTTCAAAATATTGCACATAAAGCATCTATTAAAAAGGGAGTAAATAGAAAAAAAAAAAAAAGATCTTTAAATGTCTCTTTCACAAAATTCTATCCCTATTGTCAAAAGAATGCTTCATATTGAAATGCAGCTTGTGCTCCAACGAATTTTAATAGTGTACCAGACTGTGAAAGAAACAATTTAAAATAAAATTATTTTTTTAGGAACCAACCATTACATAATGAAGCAATAGTGGTAGTTCTTTCTAAAATAATTAATGCAATACTTAAACCATGATTTACTTGCAAAGTTTGTTTTCAATAAAATAAAAATTAAATTAAAACAAATCAATTGAAACACTTTTTCTCATTCTATGCCAATGAAGAAAATTTGAAAAAATAAAACAAGAATTAAAAACTCAAAAGAAGTCAAACACACTCCTAAATTTTAGGCAATTTACTTTATGCTTAAATTTTGTCAAATTACGTGATCAAACTATGTAACATTTGATTGTAATCAGTTGCCTAGAAAGAAGTAAAAATAAACGTAAAGACTTGAGAAACGCTGCTTAAAAATTTTCGGCATTTACCAAATTCTCATATATATAATAGCGGATGACCGAGTAATGCACATGTTTCAACAATGAAACTCACACCACGACATGATAATTTGAAAATGTGTTTTGGTAATGTTTAAAATGCAGGGAGATGCTTTATTGTGACAAGGCTGAACTGGATCTGGTCACTTAACTGTTTTACTGGTAAGACTGTCATTTCAGGGGAATGAAGAAATGAAAAAAGGGGTCAACTATGAACGCTATCTACTGGAGTTTAGGGTTAATCCACTGGAGTTCGGGTTAAAATTTCAAGTATCAAAATATCACCAAACAGGCAACGGCTTTGCTGAAATGTAAAAGCAATTTTCACCCGTCATACCTTGACGGGCGACTTTCCTGTTTCGTAAGAGTAACCAGAGTTGCCAACTTTTGAAAATTCAAAATCGTAGCAGCATTTTGCAGGGGGGAGGGGCTACTTCGGAATCAAATGGTGATGATACTTAATGAACTGCAAATATGATATAGAAAATATTAATATAAGAATAAAATATTTCATACCATTTTAAGATGATAAATTCTTGCTTATTAGCTGTACCTTTCACCCAGTCGGCATGTCTTTTTGAAGTAACATGATTGCGGCAATCATCACGACCTCTAGGTTTAACTGAAAAATCGCTATTGCAAATAGTAGGTACTAGGTACATCTTGCATAACCAGTCTTTGAAGATGAAATAAGGAATGGCCAAGTGCTTTTATATTCTTCATGATATTTTTGGCAGTTTGTCCGCTTTTTTGCCGAAGAACCCATAAACTGCATGGAAACTGAACCGGCAGCACATGTGTAGAAGTTAGATTTTCTGAACTTACCGGTTTAGTTTTCATGCAGTTCATGATTTTTTTTTTTTTTTTGCGTTCTTGGGTTATAAATTAAAAAAACAGAAAATCGTAATTTTTGGACCCGCTTTCCTAGCGTCCTAGTTTAAAGCTGTAATTCGTAGAAACTACAATTTTTTCGTAGCAGTTGGCAGTTCTGAAAGTAACAATGAACATTTCACTGAAATGAAAAAAATACGTAAATAAAGCACAAATTATCAAGAAAATACAAGCTATAGTTATTTTAAAGCTTGAATGGAACCTCTTCATCAGTGCAAAAATGTTGAATACAGTACAAACAAGTCATAAGAGAACAGGGAGAGAATCAGTACTCTCTCACGACTTGTTTGTACTGTGTTCAACATTTTTACACTGATGAAGAGGTTCCATTAAAGCCTTAAAATAACTATATGATGCATTTTCTTGATAATTTGTGCTTTATTTACTTTGTTTTTCTCATTTTAATCATATTTTAGCACAAAGTTCATTTGATCATTTTCCCCCCAATTAACAATAACCATTATTATATTAATTTTCCGTTTTGCAATAGCATCCAAGAAAGTATATAATATATCGACAGCTCAATTATGACATCCAGAGACTGCAGTTTCGTCCTTAATATGGACTCATCAGTCTGGAGTGGTCAATAATCAAGCTGAAGGCCGATGTCACCTCATTGAAAATGAGACTTATTTGTAGTTCAGTTTATAAACTTCCTTAAACAATGTGACATTATGGATAAAACCTTTACCAGAGAGAAATTTTAAATCTTTTTCAACAAAATTAAGAAAGTGGTTTTTGATGCAATTATTCCATTAAGCAGTGTCTTCCTTTGTTTTTAAAATAAAATTTCATTGTTTTCTTCCCTCCACTGAAGCCTGAGACATTTTTTAAATAAATATTTTCACACACATAGCATATGTTATGTGAAAAATCATAATGCAGTGCATATTTCTCACAAAGTATATATTTTTTGTATGTTTATGACTAGAATACATATCAAACAAACAAGATCCATACAGAGAGCAAGGATACATCAGGAATATGATAGTGCAGACACTACCATGTTCCTGACTACTACTATTGTTTTCAATTTAAAGTTAACTTTTTAAACTAAATTAAGCTCTGCAGATAATAGGTTTTACAATTTATGATGAGTTTTTTAAATATGTTACATATTTACACAAACAGATTCAACTATACATAAAACAAGTAATAAGAAAATTTGAAATAAATTGAAATATAAATAGTTATTTTCTATTTCATCAGCAATATAAATTCCAATCAAAAAGCTAGCATTCCTCTATAACAGATATACATAAGAGGGTCATTCAATAACTAAAGAGACAAATTGGTGTGAGGATACATTTGAGATTTTCAGTTGGTATCACTGGGATGAGTTCCAATCAGCTGAGTGATCAACATTCCTCTAAGAGAGAGTTGTAAAGGGCATATATTTGATGCGTGTTCCATCAAAAAACAACAAAAGTTTTGCCATAATTTACAGAAAGAAACTAATTTTTTAAAAGCAGGGGGAGGGGGCATATGCCCTTTTACCTTTTTATATGACAGACCTGCATCCCTCCTCCAAAGAAAAAGAAATAACTATAAAAAGAAACATTTGTAACACATAAGTCTAGGAGAAAGGTGTATGAACCGTAGAAGTTTTAACAGGTGGGTAGAACTCAAAAGTGGCTGAGAATCAGCATCTGACAATCCTCCTTTTGGCCAGCGTTTCAACCCACTCACTTCAATCTTGAATTGTAGCACACAATTAACAGCCAATACTACTCAGATATGCTTTTGAAGAAAGTGAAGTCACCCATGAGAGAGCATTGTTGCAGATCTCAGAGAAAAAGGAACCCATATGCAAAATTTCAAGGGGGGGGGGGGGAAGCTCAAAAATTTTCCCCATGGTTTAGCAGAATATTTTCCCCATAGAAACCGATTTGAGTACTGATTAGAGATATTAAAATTTGACATTCTGAATAACTTATTCATTAATGGTTGGAAAAGAAATTTTTATACAGTTTTGCAAAGAAAAAGCACTGAAAGCAAGGAGGTTCTCATTTCTAAGGGGGACTTGAGCCCCCCTTGCCTCCCTATATGGGCGCTCTTGTGTTCCCTAACTCTACCTGAGATGTCTGTATTTTGTAGGGTCCAAATGTAGGGTTCCTCAAGGGAAGGGCAATCGCTCCCGTATGCCCTCTCTTGTACCCATCCTTGGCAGGGAGACACTGCCTCATACCACTTATAGTCCCGATTTAGCACCTTCTGCTTTGCATTTGGTTGATCCACTGAACGAGGCATCATGTGGGAAGAAGATCCATGATAAGAAGGATGTCAGGAAATTTGTGGGAAGTTGCTCCGACACCAAGGCAAAAACTTCTTTGCAGCTGGTGTGAAAAAGTTAATAACTCGTTGAGGCAAGTGCACAAATGGTGATGGGAATTATGTTGAAAAGTAGGAAAAATCTTGTTTTATAGAAATAAACGTTTTTTCCCCCAGGTCTCTAATTATTGAATGACACTCGTACATTGAACTTTTGACACAAAGAGAACTGCTGGAAAATCAAAGTAGACAATTACACAAAGGCTGAACCGTTTAAGGGAAAATACAAAACAAAAGTGAGAATGATATAGCCATTTAATTTTAAACAAAGTTGGCTGCAATATATTTTGTGAACTCCTTCTTTTTTCTTTTTTCTTAAGGTTAGGACTCTTTTTAAGGGATATTAAACAATCATCTTTGAATGCATCAACTTTTTGGATTGAAATTAGCAGACATTTTGAGTATGATTTTTGACTGTAAATATAAAAACACTCCTAAAATAAAGAATTGCTCATTGCAAAACTTTAGGTTTTTCAAAAACAAGGAGAAAATCAAAACACACATATACAATGCATTTCCAGAACTTCAATAAGTTAAATTATATATATACTTTCTTATAATTGATTTACAGTTCTGTACAACTGGTTTAAAATGTCACAAGAAGGTGTTCTCAGTTCACGAGCTTTTGCTTCTAAACTGAGGTCTTTAAAATGCTTTGCTCTCCAAATCATATTTTCTTCTAAAAAAAAAGAACATTTTCTAATGTTATTTGACATGAAAAAATTAACATACAGTATAACCCCGATTTAACAATTCTCAAGGGACTGGAAAAAGTTATTGTTAAATGAAGGATATCGTTAAGTTAAATCAAGGAACATAGACTTTCAATGCTGTCAAATCCAGACCAGGGAAATTTATCATTAAGTTGAGGAAATCATTAAATCAAAGCTATAGGGTAACGGCACTAGTAACAGACATGCTTAAGACATTGTTTCCAGCTGTCTCAATTTTCTGAACCTTTTAATGTATTTACACTTTTTAAACTTTTTCTCTCATGCAACAACATCCCATCTAATGTTTGGCGTTTAGGTCCTCTGAATTAATTGATTCTATTTTTATTCGCTCAGTTTCGAAAAAAGGTCCCACTCCCAGTAACAGACACCAAAAAATCAGATAATACCAAGTAACAGATAGAATAAAGAGAGGATGAGTAATGGACAAACATCCCTTTTTCTCTTCAAAATGTGCAGTTCTTTATTTTTAGAAATAAAGCCTTTTTAAATTCAACTGAACATGAAACACCAGCTGACCTCGTGGTGTCTGTTCATAACCTTCCACCACTGCCTTGTAAATACCGAATGGCTTGCAAAATTTACTCTGATAACACTAGATGATTGCACTGTATTCATGGGCCACAGCAACATCAGTAAATCCGCCTAAATTTTTATTATTTCAATCCAAACTTATGACTGTCTGTTACTGGACTTTTGTCTGTTACTGGTGCCGTTACCCTACTGTACTTGCACATATTTTTCAGAAATATTGTTCATGTAAAATTATTCACAGCTTTATATTGATTATTACATAAAAATATAATGTGATATAAAAAATGTAATTTAAAAAAGTAATAATGAGTAATAAAACACAAAAAATTCTAAATGCTTGTACACAAGTGTTTTGGGGTTACAAGAAACACTTTTGTCGGAGTATTTGGATAGATTTTAAAGGATGAACTTTTTTATCCATAAGCTTACTCCTTTTTTAATTTATAAAGGCTTGTTTATAACTACGAAATACACAGGTATTTCATAACTTTATGAGGCTTATTTAAAATGAGTTTAATAATTTTCCATTTCATTTTACTTATTTATCCATTTACAGTCAACGCTCTATAGAACAACCTCCTATTACTGCGACCCTTCCGTTATAGTGACCGATGCATGAAGTCCCATCTCCTATTCCATAAATGCAATGTTATTTTAGTGTTCATTAGAACCTCAAAACTGAATCGTTCATTCCAATATAGCATCCAAAACTAAGTTTCAATTTTTTGATATCCTCAGAACTAACTATTCGAAAACTAATATTTAAACATTTTATGTTTCTAAAGGTAAAATATTTCCATTGAAAAGAATTATTTGTTGGCCAAAGACTTGATGAAAACCACACACAAATTGTAGGCATTAAGAATTATATTTTTTTGAAAAAGTCAAAAAAGCAGAAAGCTTTAGAGTAGCAGCATAAATTTTTCAGAAAGAGAAAGAAGTCAAAAAAATATTTTAAAACTATCTTGTTAGTTTCTTAATTCTCTTAACTATAAGGAATTATTGGTGCATTTTAAAAAATGACTAAACAACATGCAATACGTTATAACGACCGCTCGTTATAGTGACCGATTTTGTTTGGACCACTGGGGTCATTATAACGAGCGTCGACTGTATTTATTTTTTGCACTAAAATAGTTTGAGAAAACTGAACCTGCAAAAGCTGCAGCCGTATTGAGTTAAAGCTTGGAAAAACCTGAAAAAAATTCAAAAACCAGTCTATGTTTTTCCCTCAAGGTACTTGATTAACCATTAACCAGTTTAATTTATTTAAAAAGAAAAAAAAAACATTAAGTATTACTTTTAATGCAGAGTTAGAATAAAATGGAACTTCAAACTAACAAAACTGGAGAAAAATAATTAAAAGAAAAACTGATAAAAAAAATATAAAACAGCATAAAAGATAAATATAATATGTGTTAGAAATAAGAATTTAAATTTAGTCATCATGATGACACCTAGGATAAGCATATTTAAAAAAAAAAAAATCTAAAACATGTAGAAGAAAAAGATTTTCAAATGCAGAACTGATTGTATTTTAAAATTACTTTTACAAATTTATCCTTAACATTAATCATAGGTCTCAATTATAATGAGTCAAGAAAAAAAAAAGCTGTGATTGATCAAAAACTTTAGATCTCATATTCAGTACTTAGGATTTTCAATCTTGTAATACAATTATAGTTCATAACAAGAATATAAGCCAAATTAAATCAGTGGTTCCCAACCTTATTTTTTTTCATGCCTTACGAAATCACTTTGAATATCTTTTATTTTTAAAGAGGATACATAATTCACACCACCCAAGACATTAATGCTTTTGCATAAGGAGATACCCTTAGAGATCATTAAGCCTTTACAAAGCTATTTTTAACTATCAATGGTGAATTATTGATTTGTTAATTTTTGGCCCATTTGCCCCTTTTGCTTCCAGACGATTTTGCTTCCAGCATTTAAAACTTAATGTATTAAGTGTTAGTCTTAGAAAGTCTTAGCTTTATACAGATATTGAATTATTTAATTAGAGGTGGTAAAACTGTACATGCAAAACCCTTAAATTTAATGAATTTGATTAGAAGGTATTTCTCACTGCCTTGTAAAGGGTCAATTAGGTATACATAAGCTTCCAAACTACTTGTAAGAATTTTAAATATTTTTTTAAAAAAATTTAAGTAAAGATAAGAGAAAACATTAGAAACCTAAAGTTAATAACTCATTCTCTAACTGCCTTACTACAAAATTGAAAGGGTCCCAGAACAGGCATGGGCCCATTAGCTTAAAATATGTTGAATAATATTGAGTAATAACAGGGGTCTGTCCAGGATTTTTCACAGGGTCCGTTTTTTGTGAAAAATAAAATAATTTTGTGATAAATAAATTATTTTTGTGAAAAATCAAAAAATTAAAAAAAAAATTTTTTCTTGTAAAAACAAAAGTTTAGACTCTTGAGATGGTGGAAACTGCATCATTGACACTTAAAGTTGAGTGTTTTCTCTCTTTTCTGTTGAGAATATCATTCTTGAGTGTTTTTCTAGTATTTGAAGAGAGGGGGGAGGCATCGCTCCCTGGGAGATGGGCACCCCTCAAGTATCAATATTTATCTACCATTCTACATCATGTTAAATTATACTAGAAATGTTTTTTGTATAGTATTTAAAATAACTGTAAGAAAAAAAATTAGGCAGGGGTTCAGCATTTAACTTTTTAACCCAAGACACTGTTTAAGAGCACAGAGTTTCGTTCAAACCTTATAAAGTCCGTGATTTTTACAAAAATAAAAAAATATTTTATTTGTTTACCTCTTAACTAAGCGTACTAAACATCGAAAATTCTAAAAATCAGATTTCCACAGCGGATGCAAAGAGATTGCAATCCTCAAAGTGAAGGAATCAAAAGTATAAAAACGGCTTGTAAAATAAATATTTTTGGTAAAATTACTTTTGAATTGCATTTTAGAGTCCTATGATAAACATATCATTAACATCTGGGCACAGTTGGAGCAAAAATAAATAAATAAATAAATAAAATAAAAAATAAACCATCGATTCAGCATTTTAATTATTGACTCATAAAAGAAAATGGAATTCCCATTTAAAAACTTGAAATAATCTTTGTTACAAAAATAAAGAGACTTTTCATTTATTTGCATCCTAATAAAGCGAAGTTAGCTTGAAAAAAAGAATAAAATATGATTCTCATATCGGATGTAAAAAGATTGCGTTTTTCAAAATGTAGACATCTATAGAAAAAAATAATGGTAAATAAAAGTTTATTTAAAGTTAATTATCCTTTTTAGTATCGAAAAACGAAACCTATATAACTTTCTCCCAAAATAACAGTTTAACATCGCACCACCAGACACTAAGTGGCGATAAGTTTAAATTTTGTAACCCTATCTGAAGCGATCACATCCGCCCCACCCATTCTATCCTTTGCAGTTCTAAATTCATTTCGCTGTATATTATTGATGATTAAATCACGAGTGGGGAGAAAAGTACTTACAACGCCTATTCAAAGAATGTTGACGATTTTCCAAAGAAGTTTACAACAACACCGCTGCATAAAACAAACAAGCAAAATTATAAACCAAACTGACTTTCAGCTGTTAATTTCTTTCAAAGAAACCAACAACAGGCATTATATTTATTTGGCTGTAGTAATTATTTATGGCTTGCAGGGGCATCACAAGAGTGCCGATTTTTTTTCCTTTTGCAAAATTAGCTGATTTTGTATAAGTTGATTCCTCTAATTTTACTTTAAATATGCTGTATTATTTTAATTTGAGATTGCTCTTTCAATAAACAATTTGTGAAAGATTCGTTTTTGTTTACCAGAATTTTGTGAAGGGTCCGTTTTGGTTGATCGGATTTTTGTGAAATGTCCGTTTTGGTTGATCGGATTTTTGTGAAAGGTCCGTTTTGGTTGATCGGATTTTTGTGAATTGTCCGTTAATGGACCCAAATTTGCTCTGGCCAGACCCCTGAATAAAGTATCTCTAACACAAAAATACGAACAAAAGCATTAGTAGCATGTTTTCTTTTTTTTTTTCATAAAGCATAAAAAAATAAACATGTTTCTAATATTTTATTGTAGTAAGTTACCGCCCAAAGACAGGGCTAGGGCAAAAATACATAAAATACATCACCAGCTCAGTCTTTCCATCCAAGGACTGCAGTTTCATGCTTATTAGCACTCATCAGCCTGACATAGGAAATGACTGAGCTGGTGGTGGAAAACCTCATAAGGAAGCAAAGAGTACCAAACAAACTGGTAGCTAATATGGAACTAGCAAAGACCAGACAATGACCAAAACAATGGTTCGGTTCAACTCGAATATTGAAGGCAAGGCTAGGAATTTTGTAGTAAGTAACGGCCCTCAGCCAGGGCTAAGGCAGGAAAAATGCCTAAAATACATTGCCAGCTCAGTCATTCCATCCGAGGACTGCATTTTCGTGCGTTTAAGAACTCATCAACCCGGAAGAGGAAGTAACTGAACTGGAGGTGGAAAACCTCTTAAGGGAACCAAGAGAGCCAAACAAACTGGATGCTAATGTTAAATTAGCACATCAGACGTGTGACCGCAACAATGGTGCGGTTCAACTCATAGATTAAAAACAAAGCTAGGAATTTTGTAGTAAGTTACCTCCCTCAGACAGGGCTAAGGCAGAAATGCGTAAAATACACTGCCAGCTCAGTTATTCCATCCAAGGAAGTTCAGTTATTCCATCCTTCACTGAAGTTTTCCGCTTTTTAGCACTTATCAACTCGGAATAGGAAGTAACTGAGCCGGAGGTGGAAAACCTCCAGGGAGCCAAGAGAGCTAAACAAACTGGTAGCTAATGTTGAATTACTACACCAGCTGGAGGTGTATTTTATGTATTTCTGCCTTAGCCCTGGCTTAGGGAGGTAACTTACGACACAATATCCAGCTTTGCCTTCAATCTATGAGTTGAACTCCACCATTGTTGTGGTCACTCGTCTAGTGTGCTAATTCAACATCAGCTACCAGTTTGTTTGGCTCTCTGGGCTCCCGAGGTTTTCCGCCTCAAGCTCAGTTACTTCCTATTCCGGGCTGATGAGTGCTAAAAAGCACGTAACTGCAGTCCTCGGATGAAATGACTGAGCTGGCGGTGTATTTTATGGCTCTTTCTAATGATTTTAAAATTATTGTTGAATTTTTTAAGAAAAATTAAAAAATGGTATACTGGCCATGCTATGCTGGCCATATTGTGTGCTAAGTGAAAGGCAACCAAGCTGATTTCATCCAGTTTGAGCAATGGAAGGTTTAAAATCTGCCAAAAAAGTTGATAGATAAAAGTAACAGATCTTTTACTCTAACTGGAAAAACCTTACATCGAGGGGTAAAAATATAACAAACTTTTATAAATTAAAAAAAAAAAAAAAACAAAAAAAAAGTTAAGTATGTATCATTTGAGATTTTGAGATAAAAACAAAGAAAACTTACTATAATTTCTTTCTCTAAAGCAAGAAGTACGAGTATTTATTATGTAATCTTCTTC
The DNA here is from genome assembly GCF_026930045.1 of Uloborus diversus. Classification (NCBI taxonomy): domain Eukaryota; kingdom Metazoa; phylum Arthropoda; class Arachnida; order Araneae; family Uloboridae; genus Uloborus; species Uloborus diversus. The sequence goes on from NC_072731.1 coordinate 226,116,370, forward strand.
CACTTGTCTTTCTATGTGAGATATTCTACTTTTATATTCTTTCAGAAAATTTTCTTGAACATAGTACGGGACATCTAAATTACTTGTTTTCTGTTCATAAGCATATTTTCTACAAAGGAAAAATATTAAGAGTATAAAAAATGTGAATAAAAAATAAATAGCATTTCGTTGATCTTTTTTTTTATAATTGAATGTTCCATATAAGAGGAAAAAGCACATTAATTTTTTTTAAACTATTTTTTTTTAACACTCCAGTTTTAAGTGAAAATGTCTATAGCCTTAAACACAAGCAGATGAATGATAATGAATTGAATTTGAAAGTATTCATGACTTTTCTCTCTAACAAATACTTTAAAAAAAGGAATAAAAACTTAATAATACTCCAAACAGAGTAAAAAAGAGTAATGGTAATCCATTAATTTTTAACAATAAATTTTTATGCTTACTATTGAAGACAATTTAAAATGTTACTTACGAAGTTCTTTGCAGGTTGTACGGTGGATCAGAAACGAAAAAAGAGCCAAGTAAAGATACGGATATGATAAACAGAAGAGGCAATATCTGCATAAGAGCGCTTCGACTGTCTTGCTACATACAGAAACAATATGAATTATCCAACAAAATCATATATTTAAAAAAATATAAAGATACATTTTCAAGAAATCATCATAAAAGAGAGAATACTTATATTAATAGTAGAATGCAATGGTTTTGCATTTATTTATGCCCTTGAATTATTGAATTACAAATACATTTTTTTTAAATGTAAACAAAAGTTTCATACAGCAGTCAAATGTTATTTTTTTTAAAACAAATTATGATTGAAAAACTCATTGCTGCTCATTCAAGATGTTTTCAGCTCATAACTTTAAACTATTCATGGAAATTTGACTTTAAATTGAAAGTCAAAGATTATTATCAAATATTAGTTCTGTAATAATGTATTTTCTCTTGAGAATTCTCATATCTGTTTAACTGGATGAGAATTTGAATCTGATAATTACTTACTGTATTATTGATATCAAGTACTAAACAAACATAATGAGAAACACCTACGCATTCATAACTTGATGAATACGGCTATGGGACTTTTTTTTTTTTTTTTTTCAATTTAATGCTGTATCTTTTGCCTGATATTTAATCTAAAAATTTCTTAATCATAAACACTGCAATTGTACTAAAAAAAAACTTTCCAAAGACTTGATCCAATCATTAGCATAATTGTAGCTGGTGTATCCTTTGCTGCTAAGTGTAAAATGGCTTCAGTTTAAATCTCTATACATCCCCTTCATGCTATCACAAGCATGAAGCAGAATTCTTTTCAGTTATCTGTGACGAAGATTAACAAACCTAAAAGTAGTCCTCAAGGTAGACCAGCATTAGACTAGTCGTTACACATAAGAAAAAAGGAAATGATTGAAAATAAAATGCTAAAATGAAAGACTAGTGATAAAACGAAGACTAAAAAGCTTCAAAACAAAATTAAAAGCTGAGGCACAGGTAGCTGCGAGAACAAGTGCTTTTGACCTCTTAGCAACTGAGAACTTTAGATTTAGGTGCCATTTTTAATTTTTACTTAGAACTTTTTTTCTACTTTACTTTGAACTGCATTTTTCCTCTTTAAATTTGAAAGATTCGGGCAGAAAGCACAAAAATCTTTCCAATTCAGAAATAGTCTGAAGACCTCTTAAAAAATCTGTAACAGGAATTACACTATTTCTGCTACTGGGCATCCCAGACATGCTACTGTGCTTCCTTACCTCCTTATCCTCAAGCTCTCAGTTTATCATTAATTGAAGTATTTCATTTTGAGTAGAGAAATTTAAATTAATTTTTTTGTCAATAGAAAATGAATATATTACTAAGAATGAAATTCATGTTTATTTTGAAGAAATATTCAATCACAAATCTTTTGATATATACTATTAAGGTTATTGCTTAATGACATTGAATTTCTTCAAGCAATGTGCTTCATATTAAATCCTTTAATTGTATACAAGTATTTTTCAGTAAAATATCAAGGTAGCTTAAAAACATCATAAAAAATTACTCTTTTCCCTTACAACATTTTTTCTCACAAGTCAATAGGGTTAAATAAAGGCAAGGGACTTTTTGAGACAACTCTTGTCTGATTAAAACAAGTCATCAAATCTACTCATCCCCCCCCCCAAAAAAAAAATGTATTTAATGAAGGAGGGAAACCAATGGATAACTTTTTTTTTTGTTTCATAGCTGGTAAATTAAAAGTGTTAAGGAATCAAGGCTTGAACAAAACAAATTGAAAGGTTGAAAAAAGAAAAGTTTTTAAGGACTTTTTCAGCAATGTTCATGCTAAATCACATCCTCATTAGCCTCAAAATTCTGAATTTTGCATGAATTAACTCATGGCAATAGCTACAAAAGCATAAGTACAGGTTCAAGCATTTCAATTTCAGAAATCAATTTTAAATCTTACCTGATAAACATTAGAAGCCCTAGTTTGATATCTTTGCCATTGGCTTCCTCGTCTGACAAAAGTATGTCCTGAAAGTTTAAAAAAAAAAAGTAACATTTTAAAAAATAAATATACTGAAACTGGAACAGAAGGATCTGTAATTATACACATCTTTGAAATTGAGGTGAATATATTACAGTTACAGTTCACATTGAAAAGTTTGTGACAACATGACATCTATAAGACTAAATAAAATGATTTGTTTTCATTTTGAATTTATTTTCAGTAAAAACTCCATTGAAAGCTTCAACAACTGCAATAAATTACAATTGAAATAACTTTGCTATATGATACTATTCTCACTAAGACTCAAATGACATATTATATAGTTGTATTCTCTTACATTTATGTTTGCAATTGCTAAGTAACTTCCTAATAAAATTATCTAAAATTCACATCAATTCAAAAAAAAAAAAAAACTTAGATACAGATGAAAACTAATAAGTTATGTTTTTCCACAAGCAATTGATATATATTATATGCTTAACTTGAAAATTTCCAATAACTAAGCAAAATACCTGATGTTAATGCATTAAAGCATTCCAATATTTGTCATGCATTAAAAGTAAATCCATTTTGAATAGTAACTTTATCAAAATACATATGTATCTTACCATGAAAGAACATATTGTACACTTCTTCAGGTGTAACATCACCTACAAAAGTAAATTTTAAAGGAATATCAAAATATGTTTGCAAATAAAAGTATTTACATCAACTGCTGAATTTGGTTAATATGAGAAGTGATAAGGATTGAAAATCTCTTCTGAAATATGTTAAAGATAAATTAAAGTTGTTAATAACTTGAAGCAGGAAAAAAAACCCTGCTAATACAAATATATCTAGTATATCCTTCAATCATCATTAATAATACTTGAAGGAAAAAAAACAAAAAAAAAAAAACCCTGCTAATACAAATACAGTAGGCACCGCTTAATGTGATCATGGTTAATGTTATCATTCGCTTAATATTATCAGAATCGTGAAGTCCCGGAACACTTGTATATCAATATGTGTTAAAAAAGTTGGATATTGTAATCAGTGTCTTCGTTTATTGTTATCACTTTTTCATAAACTTTCAATTTTTCCTTTGTTTTTGTTCTTCAATCAACAGAAATACTAAGGCTAACTCTGACGTGATTAACATTCTGTGTGGCATTTTGTGATAGTCCATTGCAATATAAACTTTTTCTAGGAAGGAAACAACAGGAAGTTTGTTCTCAGTGACCACAGACTCCCCTAAAGATGCCCTTCGCTTGCACAAGCAAAACTTCTGTCACTGTAAATGTCTGTGGCTTGTTGTGGAGGTGCTGATTTTCCGCCACTTAGAGGATTAATGTAGTTTCCGAGAAAACAAATTCCCTTCTATCAGTCAGTCATGTCATCAGAATAATTTTTCTCCTTGTCCAGTTACCTTAAAAACTTCACTCTAAATGGTCAAACATTTTATCCTTAGAGGAAAAGCGCAATGATTTAATTGACAAGGAAGAAATTAAAACTTTAAAACGATTTGACAATTTACCCACGTTGAGTCAAAGGGATACTGCAGCACAGCTTAAAGTTTCTTGGCCATTACTTCGTTAGTTCTAAAAAATCGTGATGAGATTGAAAACAAAGCGAAGCTAAATGAAAATTTAAATAACAAGCGAAACCGGGATGGAAAAGATGGTGAAATGAATCTGCTTTGAAACTGTGGTTTACTAATATCAGAAAAAAAGATTCAGATGCAAACGGACATATTTTATTTCACCTATTACTTATATTATTATTTTAATTTTCCCTTTCATGACTCAGCTATTTCTATTCTGCTAATTTCGTAATTTTTAATTTAAAGCTGCGTTTAGTAGAGTTAGAGTCATTGTAATTTTCATTTGCGGTTGTAAAAAAAAAGGTGCATAGTTGAAAAAAATACATGCATACTCACCTTTTTTCATATTTTATGTCTCCTGAATTCTTTTCGGTTATTGTTATCAGTTGGTTATTGTTATCAAATTGTAACTGTCCCAAAGTGATCACATTAAGTGGCGCCTACTGTATATCTAGCATATCCTTCAACCATCTATTGCTGGGGTGTTTTCAAGTCATGAAATATCTTTTTGATATTTTTAGAAGAGCGAAATTCATTTTGGAGAAGTGAAATAGTTATTAATTTCCATCAGAGTTCGTACTCAGTTTCAGAAATAAAATGAAGGAGTTTTGGAGGAGTTTTGAAGGAGTAAAATGAGATTTTGAAGGAGTACTAATGGAGTGTCATTAAATGTCACACTTTTTTTCAATATATTTGACCTTCAGCACCCTTTATCACAAAGTGTCACACTTCAACCCAAACTTCTCCTCTTGTCACGTCATATTTTTTACAAACATATTGTTACAATAACTGTGTGATGTCACTTTTTGTCACCCTCTCTCTTCCCCTTGTCACAATTTCATGAGCCCGTCTCCTCCTCAAAGCGTGACATCACTTGTGGATGACCCTTTTTACAATATTATAACAGCAATTAACTTAACAATATTTTTTTTTTAATGCAATCACTTAATGCAGTACACTTAATGTATTTTTAAATATTTAAATAATAATTAGACAACTTGACTTTTGCTGCTGAGAGTGTGGTAGAGGAAAAAACAATAATCATAAAACTTGAAAAAATAACCAAGCACCATTTAAGCATGTTTTACTTCACTTATGAAATGTCTTAATCTTCTAATAAAAATTTCATCTTCAACTTTTATGAATTAACTATGATCCATTTGTAAATCGAAAAAAATGCAAGAAATTACTACATTAAAATCGCCTTAGTGACGAAGTTAATTGTCAATCGAAGTATTTTAAGTTTCTGTTATAGAAGAAGATTATGTAGTCTTGAACTCTAAAAAGAAGGAGTTTTGAAGGAGTTCAAACCAAAATGAAAGAGTTTGAAGGGCCCTTCAAAATTTTTTTATAAAAGAAGGAGTATTGGAGGAGTTTTGAAGGAGCGTACGAACCCTGTCCATACAAAACTAACTTTCTAAAGATGAAATGGTAGGTGACAAGAAAGAATACTATTTTGATCTTTAGCATTAAGAACAAATATTTCACAAAAAAAAAAAAAAAAAAAACCCCACTCAAATATGTTATTATGAAAATGTTAATTGCTAATTTCCCTTTGAAAATGTTAACGACTAATTTCCCTTTTTCAAATGTTAATGACTGATTTCTCTTAAAAAACCTGCATCCCATCCAATAAAAAGAAACTTACTTTTACAACAAAAAGAGACAAGTTAAAATGTAGAAAAATTTTGATATTGTGCTGTGCTAAACATTTTGTCAAAAATATAATAATTAAATAAAAAAAATAACAATTCAATAAAAAAAAATAATTAATAAAAAATGATAATTAAATAAAATTAAATGAAATAATCCTTAGAATGTACCTTCAAATCTGTGGCTGTAGGCATAATATCCTTCCTGAGGATAACTCTCAGATTGCTGCATAGCTTCTAAACCATATTCATCATATCTTTTGCGTTTCACTGGATCATTCAGAACAGCAAATGCATTCCCAATAGCTATAAATAAATAAGTAAATCAACAGTCAATCTTGTAATAAGCTTTTCTGCTTAAAAAGAGTAAGATCACCTCACATATGGGGTGGTTAGAAAGCGTAAGACATCTTAACTGAATTTTGAGTAGTTGAAGATTTTGTAAAATATTTGCATTCAAACATAAGTAAACTTCAACTTTCATGAAAAGTAACCGATTCGAAGTAACTTAAAATGACTGATACTACTATCCTTTGACATTTATACTGGGTTAACTGAACGTGAGTCAAATACTACAAGGGATGTTGTAAACTAGCCCCTTTTTTCGAGGCAGAAAATTCTGACAGCTGGTACTGTCTGTTCTTGAAAGCGAAGACTAGCACTTGGGGTAGATTCTATTTTGAAAAGGGGCGAAAGGTTGAAGACTGGCTCTTTCCACTTGCACTTGTCATCTCTGTCTTTTTTGGCCTTACTTTGGAAGAACTGTTGAACATGTTATTTTGCGTGTTTTTACTTCCAGGTTTCCATCCCTATTTTGATAAAATCAGAGCAGACCTGCCACATGCGCAAATTCGTGGGAGGTTTTGGCAAAAGAAAACAGACGGTACGATCTATTGCATTGAAAACTGACTTACACCACTATCATTCTCACCTTGACAGCAGTTCTGGTCAAGTTAGTGGACAATTTTCACGCTCTCCTAGTGACCAATGTATTTTAATACATTTTTGTGCAACTGGTATAATTTACAGAAGAGCTAAAGAAGAACCTAAATCTATCATCATCATCCAAGGATTAGGCAATATGCCTGCTCTGGCCTCATTGGTCTATCTATCTTTTTTTGGATCTTCATGGTCTCGACTGCCTTTAGCCTAAATCCATGCTTAACTAAAATAGTAGAATTTTGGCTTATATTATTCTCATTCTGGTCAGTCCATCCCTGGTTAGTTACTTTTGAAAAGTGCCGGCAGAATAAATTGAAAATTCAATATATTTTGTTATCTTATGGTTGTTCCTGAATCTCTATAAATGTTTATAAGGTCATTATAGGGAACATTTCTTGAAATGAAATATAATAAAAAAAATTTTTCAAGAAGCAATAATCCTCATTGGATTTCTTTAAGTCACAAACAGAAAAGACATAGATTTTTCTTTCTGTGTGTATGTCCTCTGAAAACACCACCCTTCCTCATTTCTTAAGATAAAATGGGTTGGAACTTCATCCTGCATTTTATACAGATGCTGAAAAGTACCAGAAATTACAGTGCTTTTAAAATTAAAACAAAAATTGTGTAAAACAAACCTTTAAAAGCTTCCACAGCACCAGGGGCTTTATTCTTGTCAGGATGGAATTGAAGTGCCAATTTTTTGTATTGCTTACGAAGCTCAGATTCACCAGCATCCTTACTCACACTTAATATTTCATAATAATCTTTACATTTCCTTACCCTACAAAATAAATAAATAAATAAATAATGTGCTAGTTGTAGATTCTGTTTTGTTGATTAAAATGTGCACACATAATTTCATCAAAGGTTCAAGCATATTACATGAAAAAATAAAAAAATTTTAATGTGATGACAAAAGCTGTCCATCAAAACTCTCTCCTCCAAAGAAAAAAACATTGAATTTAAATATGCTTTAAAATCATTCAAAACTACCATAGCTAAACATTTTAAGTTAAATAATAAAGAAATAATTTGTAGCTATCCAATCAGAAAGAAATTGCCAATAAAAAAAGCAATGAAATAAAAACATCATGAAGTTGAGATTTATCATCTAAAATTGTAATATAATAAATAAAATTAAACAAAAAAAAAGGAAAAAAAACTATGAATATAAATACTAAATTTGTACATGCAAAAAAGCAGACAAAAATATTTAATTTGAAAGAACGAATTTTATTGGCAACGCAGGTCGCAGGGAAGGATCACACTATTTATAAATTGCAAAGACAATTGATTTTGACAAAACGTCAGGCATTGTGCAAAGTGAAACAATAAGTAATCTTGATTGGTCAATCAAAATCAAGTGAAACCCTCCCAAAGAATAAAGAATTAAATTAAAATACTTAGTACAATTAAAACAAAAGGAAGATTCGTGCTTTCTCTGAAGAACAAGGAAATTAATAGAAATTTGTGTTATAAATACACAGGGGTCTGTCCAGGATTTTTCACAGGGTCCGTTTTTTGTGAAAAATCAAATAATTTTGTGAAAAATAAATTAATTTTTGTGAAAAATCAAAAAATTTTGCAAAAAAAAAAAAAAAAAATTTTTTTTTGTTAAAACGAAATTTTAGAATTTAGAGATGGCACAAACTGCATCAATTAAACTTAAAGTTGAGTGTTTTCCTCTTCTACGTCGAGAAATTCATTCTGGATTTTTTTCCTCATATTTAGGGGGGGGGGGGCATCGCTCTTTCAAGTACAGTGCAGAACCTTTTATCCGGGAACCAAAAAACCGGGAAACCAGAAAACCGGCAACTGTTTGCAGATTTTCCCGTCATTTTGTAAAAATACGCATTTTCGGCAATTTTTGAAAAACTAAGTTTTTTTTTTTTTTGAAATACCTAAAAGAATATGAACTGTTTCTTAAAAAATACCATATTACTTACGCAAAACTGGGGAAAATGTTTACTTCAAAGGATTGACCTTTACGCGGGGCAAAATTTCCGAAATATTTTCTTGAATTAAGAAGTACACTCTTAAGTTGGAAATTTTCGTGTTTTATTCTAACTGAAAACTAAAGAAATGAAGAAATGAATATTGTCAAATTCTAATGCAATATTTTATTGAATGGACTTTAAATTTAAAGCCGTTTAGAGCGTCAGTGATGTAGCGAAATTGCGGGAAACGCCGAAAACCAGATTCGCGAATTTTCCGGATAGTTAATGGTGGAATCTAGAAATCGTTAAACGCATGACTGTAATAATGCTGCAGGAACTCATAAATCTAACTCCTATTGATATTGCAAAAAGCAATAGTTATCAATAACCGCCGTAATCACAAACACAAAATCTTTATAAAAATTTTTAAAACAAAACGCGTTCATGAAAAGAAATTTTTTCATACAGAATAGTAGGAAAATCGCACATTTCCGTTTAAAAACTTGTTTCTAGCCCTTCCCTTCATTTTTTTTTCCGTTTTAAAACATCCAAAAGTGGTGTTTTTTTTTCTTTTTCAGATTGAATGTGAGGGTCTCAGGTCTCATGAATAACTTGAAGTTTTTTTATGTTTAAATTATTCTTTCACTAGTAGTTTTTAATATTTCGGTAGTATTTATAAGCATTTCTGAACTGTTTTCTTCTTATTTTAATGTGTATTACTATTTATTATAGTAATTTAAGTTTTATAAACAATCGGCCAACAGAGGTTTTTAGCGATTCAGAAAACCGGGAAATTCAGATATCCGGGATAGCGACGGTCCCGAACTTCCCGGATAATTGGTTCTCTACTGTATCAATATTTATCTACCATTCTAAATTATGTTAAATTATACTAGATATATTTCTGTACAGTACTTAAAATAATTGTAACAAAAATATAAATAAATAAAATAAAATTCAGAACAGGGTTCAGCATTCAACTTTTTGACCCAAGACACTCTTAAAAAGCACAGAATTTGGTTTAAAACTTCTAAATTCCGTGATTTTAACAAAATTAAAAGATATTTCAATTGTTTACCTCTTAACAAAGCGTAATAATCATTAAAAATTCGAAAAATCGGATTCCCATAGCGGATGCAAAGAGATCGCAATTCTCAAAGTGAAGGCATCAAAAGTATAAAAACAGCTTGTAAAAGAAATATTTTTGATAAAATTATTTTAAAATTGCATTTTAGAGTCCTATAATAAACATATCATTAATATCTGTGGGCACAGTTGACCCAAAAAATAAAATAAACCATCTATTTAGCATTTTAAGTTTTGACCCATAACAGAAAATGGAATTTTGCTTTAAAATCTTGAAATGAGAGTTCTAACAGAAATAAAGAGACTTTTCATTTATTTGAATCCTAATAAAGCGAAGTTAGCTTGAAAAAAGAACAAAATGGGATTCTCATATCGGATGTTAAAAGATTGCATTTTTCAAAATGTAGACATCTAAAGAAAAAAAACCGGTAATTAAAAGAGTTTATTAAAAGTTAATCATCCTTGTTTGCATTGAAAAATCAAAACCCATATAATTTTCTCCCAAAATAACAATTAAACATCGCACCGCACCACCGTAAAAACGCAAATATTGACAAGCTGGCAAAATGATGAGAATATTTTCTAATCAAGTCATTATAAAGGTTCAACGCCAGACGCTAAGTGGTGATAATTTTGAAGTTGGTAACACTATCTGAAGCGATCATATTTTTTCCTCACCCTTACTATCAGTTGGGTGAGGAACCCCAACAACTACCTTTGCAGTTCTAAGTTCATTTCGCAGATATATATTATTATTGTTTATTAAATCATGAGGGAGAAAAGTGCTTACCAATGCCTTTTCAGAAAAGTTTACAAAAACACTGCTGCTAATTAGCTGTGATAAAACAAACAACCATTATATTTATTTGGCAGTAGCCATTATTTATCGCTTGCAGGAGCATTCCAAGAGTGCCGTTTTTTTTTTTTTTTTTTCAAAATTAGCCGATTTTGTATAAGCTGATCCCTTTAATTTGACTTAAAAAAAGGTTCCAAAAATTATCGGTTTATACACAGAAATATGCGTTATTTTGCTTTCAGATTTGCTCTTTCAATAAACAATTTGACAGATCCGATCTTGTTTATCAGAATTTTGTGAAGGGTCCGTTTTGTTTGATCGGGATTTTGTGAAAGGTCCGTTTTGGTTGATCGGATTTTTGTGAAGGGTCCGTTAACGGACCCAAATATCCTCTGGCCAGACCCCTGATACAACAAATGAAAATAAACCCTCTATCTCAAAGCAAAATATTTTCATGGAAATAAGTGCCTCAGTTGAATATTGATACGCTGAAAAACTGCATATATTCCTACTAAAAGGAATCACAGATTTTATCTTAATTATTTCATTCATGAAAAAACATTTTCACAGAGCCTAATTTTGTTGAAGGACAATACCAGGAAAGACAACTTTTACGATTTTTTTTCATTAGTTTTATTGCGATGATTTTTAAAATTACTGTACTCTCGTTATATCGCGCTTATCGAGGGGCAAAGAAAAAGCGCAATACATCCAAAAACGCGATATAACCTAGGTTATTGAAAATAGTTATCAATCCAACATACAAGCAAATTAGCATTTGCTCTTTTTTAAGTGATTTTCAAATGGTTTTGATGTAGTTTGCGAATGTACTATCACACATTAAAATTTAAACAAGACTAAAATTTATGAACATTTCAGCTTCACAAAGGAACGAACATCAAATGGCTAATGAAGATGATTTTTCTTAGCTACCGCGAGATAAGAGTGAACATTCCAATACCCTCATATTCCCAATGGACTTTCTAATCTCTTCAATTTAGTGCAGAAAGGATATAAAAAGTAAAAGTAACCAGATTGTTCCCAGAAAATTCTCTCGCCCATACAGATCATAGGATGATGCAAATCTCGATTTATGCATCCAAGCACAAATCTTTTCTGTACTAAAAGGCTTCTTCTACTTGGACTAGGATGACACTTGCCTGCTGTCTCTCACTCATTGTAAAGGCTTTAGTATCAATACAAAAATGCTGAGTAATTTACAAACCATCTTAAACTGGAATATTCTGCGGGTATGTACATTTGGATGACAGGATTCGCTGGAATGGCCGCTGCTTTTCCAGCAAATTCAGAAGAAAAGCAGCATTTTTGTTTTGTTCATTGACAAAAAAAAAAAACTTTTCTGAGTGTAATACTAATATGTTTTCACAAATGGTTTGAAACTAAAAGCAAGGTTTTTTCTTTTAGGCTTTAATATTTTGAGAGACAGAAGAAAAGAGTGATATATCCGAATGAATAATATAACAAGACGCGAAATAACAAGGGGCTGCTGTATTTTACTCATTATACTTTAATCAGTAATGTAATGTGAGCCAAGTAAAAAAAAAATCATTAAAAATATAGTGATTTATTTAGCAGTAAGTTACTACTCTTAAGCTAGGGCTAAGACAGAACTACATGCCATGTAACAGAAAGCCCGATTATCACATCCAGAGACTGCAGTTTTGTTTGCATTGCATGTTTGATATTGCATGTTGCACATGTAGTGATGTGGATCGGGTAAATACCCAGTGGGTAGGTAAATATTTTTTGGGTATTTACCCGGGTATTTACCCAAGGCCTGGGTAAATACCCAAAAACTGGGTATTTTACAAAAAAATGCAAAAAGTGAATGAGAATTTTTTTTTTAAATCTAAATATGAAATAATTAGTAAAACTGATACATATGTATTACACAGTTTATAATATTTTTTATCGAAAGACTTAATGAAATTATGAAAGAAACATATCACGAACCAAAGAATCTTTCTTTTCAATGCCATAAATGAAAAAGATGTTTCTTTTTTTTTTTTTTTTTTTTTTTTTGTAACCAGTTAAGCTTTTTACTTTTTGTAGAATTGCTTTTTATATGTGAAATTTGGCTATCAACATTGATTAGGCATATCCAACACATTTAATGTGAATATCATATTAGATTGCTTTCACACAATAATTCTTTAAATATGTGATCAAAATACAAATTTTAGGGAAAAATTTCTTGTTTTGTATATAGTTGGTTATACAAGGTGTTTCGTTTTAACCTGCAAGACCTTTATTTTTGCAACCGTTAGTCCTAGATGCTTACTTCCAATTGCAAAAATATTCAGATGCAGAGTAAAGATATTGGAAGTTTGAAGCAAAAATAAAAATGAGTCAAAAACTACAAAATTTAACTTTTTATACGGCTCTAGGTCCCCTAACTTATATTTAGAGAAATGATCTGAATTTAAAACTTACTGACACAAAAAAACTTAACATTTGTGCAATGAAAACTCAAGGAGATATTCCATTTGAAAGTTTTAAGGGACCATGCAGAAGATGAGATTAGAACTTATTACCCTTTCAGAATAATGACAGGTTGGCAAAGTAAAAAACACAAGGTATTACATTTTTCATTTCTACTCAAAAATTCATGCAAATGTTATGCCGTGATACGCAAAACACGCTGCAAAACCTTGAACAATTTGAAAAATCACTCTGCACACATATAATTTTATATAAAAACTCATTAACTGCTATATTTTCCCCCAAAAGATGTTACTGACGGCGAGTGTAAAATGGTGTAAGTTACAAAACGCTGTGTTTCATATCTCAGTGAATATTGGTCGTACTAATGTCAAACTTTTTTTGTAATTGTTTTTCAGTGGAGATTATTTCCCTAACTATCAATAAGTCAGAAGATCTGGAACTCGTGTAAAAAGTTAAAATTTGTATTTTTTTACTCATTTTTATTTTTACTTCAAATTTTCAATATCTTAAGTCTGCATCTGATTTTGAACATTTTTGCAATTTAAGTATGCATCTAGGACTAACAGTTGCAAAAATAGAGGTCTTGAAGGTTAAAACAAAACACTCTGTATATATACATAGTGGAATACATACAGAAAAGTATTTTAGTTGAATATAAATTTTTGAAATAAATACCCGGGTAAATACCCATTTTGGGTATTTACCCAGGTATATACCCTGGGTATTTACCCCTAAAAATAAATACCCGGGTATTTTACATCACTATGCACATGCAATATCTTCCATGTGTATTGCATGCCTATACCATGCAAAATACCATGTCTAGGATATTGCATGTAGTTCTGCTTTAGCTCTGACTTAGGGGCCATAACTCACTGCTAATATCCAAGTTTTGCTTTCAATTCACGAGTCGAACCACTCCATGCTGTGGACACTTGGTGGGGAGATAAATTTACTTTATCTACCAGTTTGTTGGCGGTCTCAGATTTAATGAGATGACATCTACCTCCAGCTTCGGTTATTCACTAATCCAGACTGATGAGTTCTAATAAGAACAAAACTGCAGTCTTTGGATATGATAAGCAAACTGTCTGGTACATTGCATACAACGACTTGTATTGCAATAAGTGGAAATCAAAAATTCTTGTCATTCTGTCATAACGCATAAACTTTAATTATTCTTTTCAAATTAAGTTTATAATTGCTATCTCTCTATCTTAAAAGTATTCATGAGTTAAAAGGTTGAATTAATACATAATTCACAGAAATTTCATTTAGTATGAAGCTCAAAAATTTGGTTTATAGAAATTTCATTTTGTCACGAAGTAAAAAATATTATAAAACATGGGGGGGGGGGACTTTTTTTTTTTTCGTTCTAGTTTCTCATTTTTTAATTGTTAACAATGGAATGCAGAGAAAAAATGTGAGTTTTAATGAAAGTAATTTCCCTATAATCAGGTATGGGTTTTTGTTGGTAAGAACCTAGGAAATACTATTAGCATTAGCCATTGTTTATTTGCTGGGAGGTAGTGATTTATTAATTTTACTAATTAACAAACTTCTACATATCTCTTATTATAGTTACAAGCAGAGTTTTTCCCCCAGGATTAAAAAAGGGCAAGGTGCTGTTTTTTAAAAAAAGGGCATTTTTTCGAAACTAAAAGGTATGTTAGTGCTTCAAAATATTAGTGGATATAGTCATAGAATATATACTGTTACTCATTGGTTCAAATGTATTACTACTGCAACAATAAATTTTTTTAAACATTCATGAATTACATCCTAGAACAAATGAATAATTTAAAATAATTTAAAGAAAAGTATGATAACTAATTCTTTTAGCTGCTACTAGCTGTAACTTATAACACTTTTAAATCCAAAAGTAATAATTGCTGTTGGACTAATTACCACCACAAGGAAACAAAAACCAATAAACAGCGCTATTTTGAAAGCACTTGGTACTTATTTTGAATAGTTAAGTTATTTGTTCTCAATTAAAATGTCTAAAATCATAAACAGTAGGCTTTTACATGCTGAATTCTTTGTATTTTTGTCATTTTTTTTGCCTTTCTTTGATGCCACGTGTCACGTGAAATGTTAGCATTTTGCTGCAAATCTGCAGCAATCTTTTAGCATATCTGCTTTGAGTTTTCAATATTTGTTATTATTTTTTCAGTAGTACACAATATAAAGTATATTGAGCAAAAATACAAATGTATTTTTTCAGACTAAAAATGCTCAGCCTGCATTTAATGCATAACAATAAAACAGAACGTATTATTCACGAAGTATGCGAAAAACAACTGTTTCAGAAAATAATGGCAATTTCTAGAAAAGAGGGCACGTTCTAAGAAATAAAGGGCAAGTTGGGCGTGGCACCCACACATAGAAGCCTGGTGGAGGGTTTGGTTACAAGTAATAAAATGACAGCTAGCTATACCTAAGTTTAAAATGTTGGAAAACATTTTCAAAATACGGGAAAAGGGAGGAGGACAAGTTTTTTGCTATTAAAAACTTAAATTGATAGTTTCATTACACAAAACTTGTATTTTACTGCAGACTGTTATAGTGGACACAAAGATTTTGATTGGTTAGTTCATGTTTTGTTTTTTATTTAATTGGATGGATAAATTCATGTTTATTATTCTTTTGTTTTAAAAATTTAGCTTAGAACAAAAAATGAATTGCATTTATTTTGCTCTGTGAATGATCTCAAAGATGTTACTGAAAAATTGATTATGTGAATCAACTTACAGAAAAAATAATTATTTATTATAAGCATGAGGGGTAGGATTTTTACAGTAATGCATTATTAGGAGTTAACAAAATACTTGCTATGTTTTTGCCGAAAGTTGACAAACTTCCATTTGTTCTTCAGTATATATTATTGAAAAACATATATGCAAAAAATTTTAGAACCAATTTTTCCCCATTAAAATGATCATATTGATGACATTCAGAAATCAGCTAAATCAATTTAAAATTCCTATTTTATCCTCAAAATCACCAAGTAAAAAACTAATGCTCTTTTTATTGTCTTCCAGTCCAAAACTCATTTTAAGCAGGGAGGTGTCTAAATTTAGATCAATGTTGTAAATTAAATAATGACTTGGAATGAATGATTAATGTCATTAAAAATACATTTTAGTATAAGTAAAAATGGGAACTGTTCATGCTTACAACTGTAAACATGAATAGCATACCGTACTTTACTTTAAAAAAACAAAAACATGTGCACAGAAAGGACAGAAACAATAAAAAATACCATAGATTTTTTTTTTCTCTCCAAGATGATTAAAAATGCGGGGGAAACAGGTTTTTCAAAAAGCAGTAAAAACCATAATAAAATCCGGTAAATACCACAGATGGTAAAAACCATGCCAACCCTGCCTGTAATCACTTTAAAAAAAAATCAAAAACGTCATTCTCTTCACATACGGAATTGCCCTGAACTAAAAGGCATTATTTTCCCTGTAACCGACCAAACGTCCTATAATTCCATGTAAAATGAACAATCTCAATTTTTTGAGAACAGATACAAAATAAATAGGGAACATGCAAACCTTTCTACGGCTTCTAACTGTTCTTCAGTGTAGGGCATTGTGTTTTTGGAATTGCTTTCATTCGCAGCATTGGATTGGCTCTGCTTTCGCTTGCGAAGATTCGGGCTTTTGGAGACATCTTCCTGGGCAGGCATCATGAATTGATCACAGCATTTAGTAAAAATATTCAATGTCTGAAATAAAGTTTGGAACAAATTCAAAATCAACTCTTCAAATTTTGATGAGAAACCAACTGATTGTGAATTAAATGGACTAAATCATTATCCTGAATTTAATTGCTTTTTTACACGATAGCATGCTCCCCCCCCCTTTCCATGACTATCCCCTTGCATCTGCTCCTGGTCAAACCAAGGTGCTTATCTGCTTGTTGAAAGTGGCCAAAAACAATGTTGCTACAATTTAAAATTAAATGTTTAATTTTTAAACGAAACAAGCCATTAGACTCAACTCAAAGTTTCATTAAAAAGTAAAATAATATTTCAACTAACAGCATTGGAAGCTACACTAAAACTTAAAATAATCCGCCAAATAAATATATCAACTCATTAAAGAACAATTTAAGCTCCATTAAAATATAACATTAAAGCAGGAGTAAAATCCAACAGTAATTTCAGCAATGTGAATTTTCCCGCTAATTTGGCATGGTCCCAAGTTATGATAATGCCCCCCTCAACTCGCCAAATTTTGATTACCCTTCTTGCCAACATTAAATCAGGTTGGGATTTGTGTGAACAATTTGGGAGTTCAATTCAAAAGCCTTAACTATTGACTTTTCCCGTCACACTGCACTAAAATTTTTGCTTTCATGTTGTTTTCATACCAATTAATGTAGTGATCTTAGTTTTTTATTTTTTGATTCCTATTCAAGTATCATTCTTAACCATCAAATATATAGTTAAGTAATTTACAGTAAATTTGAAGAAATAAAGAACTAAAAATTGCATAACAGGAAACAATTTGTTTTGTTTTTTTTTTTTGGTATTATTTTTTTAAAATTTCAGAAAGATACAAGTATTTTAAAACGGGGCTATTATTTTTCTTTATCAAAAAAATGTAGAGAAATAATGCACACACGAAAAAAAATCTAATTCAAAAAATTGATTCTTCTTCCACATATGAGAAACAAATATGTCGAAATTTTACAATTATTTAAAGACATCTTACCTAAGTTGATATGTACACATCCAACCATTGACAAATTTTGGAAATTGCATTTCATTTCGTTTGGTGGGAAGGCGCAGTAATCAAATGAGAGAATTGGATACAGAGTCTCTCCTCTCTAAAAAATCAGAACATTCTGTTCGAACAGACCTCAATATTTCAATCGCAAACCTGCCACCCCGCCCCCTTCTATTTTTAGGGTAATTCATCTCTGCAATATATCATAGGACAGACAGGAGAATGCCTTGTTTAAGATGACATAGTTGTCTGTTTTTGAATTTGAACATAAAGGATTAACTGCCACCCCCTCCTAAAAACGTGACATCGAAATTACTAAGGGGCCATTCATTAATTACGTAAGGATGATTTTGGCAATTTTTGATCCACCCCTATCCCATGTAAGGGTTCGTAAGATTTTTGTAGTCCCTCCCCCTATCTTTTAAATCACTAGAATCATTTGAATTCACTGATATTGAATTTAATCTTTTTGTGTGTTAAGAAATGTTTACGAAAAAGTTCTAGATGGAATGTTTTTTCGAAATTTTTTTGGTATATGATGCAATTTCTAATGTAAAATATAGACTTGGAAAATATTACGTAAGAATGGGTTTGATCCTCCCCCCCCCCCCCAAAGTAAGGGTATGTAGAATTTTTTTAAGGCCACCTTATCTCAGGACCCTTCATTAATGAATGCCCCTGAATAAAATATTAACAAAAGTTCAAAAAAAAATGAACATTTCTGTTAGTACGTATAACATAAAAATTAATGACCCCAAATGCAGACCACAACAAAGGAAAATATAAAAGCAAAGCTTAAATGAAAAACTCACGCAATTTTTTTTGTAGTGCGGAGGGGGAGATTATTTTTGTCTTCAAAAAGAGGTGATGCAGTCTTGGGCGAATCAAGGGGAGGGGCCATGGTGGCCTCCGAGAAAATTTCAAGAATAGTTTAAATCCCCCTCTTTTGAGCAAAAATGCAAAAAAAAAAACCTTATAATGCATACAAAGTCTAATAATGGGGGCTGGGGGGCATGGCCAAAAAACCCTGAAAAAGTTTCAAAAATAGTTAAAAACCTTTTTAGAGTTAAATATAAAAAAGCCTCATTATTCCTCGAGGTTTAACATGAATACAAAAACAACGCCGAAGAGCCATAAAATCACACTGAGGAAGTTTAAAGTATAGTTTTTTTAAACCTTCCTTCCTAGCATAAATTGAAAAAAAAAAAAAATCATTGTAATTCGTGTGAAGGAAATGGAAACAATGCCAGAGGGAGGGCACAAAAATTTCAAAAATATCAAGTGTATACCAAATATTTGGGTTCATTTAGCATAATGGACTCATCTTGTTAGATGTGTTTACTTCCCCTATGGGGAAGGAACAGGGACATGTATTAGGAAGTGTCCAAAGATTTATGACCGTTATGTCTCCACAAAGCGAGCAAGAATAGCTGAATTTTTTCCGGTCTCATTGGAAGGTATGCACATATGCACATTTTGGGCTGTTAACGGCAAATAAAAAATAATCATGATTTTGAAATCTAGAGAAAATTTCTGTCTAGTTTCATATGCAATTTAATATAAAAATATATTTTGAGAAATAGATGTAGCAAAACAGGGGCGGACTGGCCCTAAACTTTTAATGTGGAAAAAAAAATTCATGCCGGCCCCATCCAAAAACGTTTGGCTGTAGTTTTCCAAACCTAAAAAGTTTCTAGTGTGTTTAAAAAATGAAAAAAAAAGATTCCTCCCCCCCCCCCCAGCAGCCCTCACCTCTCTCCCCCCGCTGAAATACCTAGATTTTTTTTTTTCAGAAATTCTTATTTAACTTTTCATTTCAAGCAAACTAGTGGGCAGATTGATTTAAACTAAGCATACAGCAAACGCCCATAATATACAGATGATATTTCAAGGATCTAACTTTCTCAAAAATATTTGCAAGCGTAAATTGCTCTACGCAATAAAAAAACCACTGTGAAAACTGTGTGGCTTCTTTGAAAAGCCGCATTTAAGAGTATTTCGTTTATGTAAAAGTGAATTAAAATCTTATTTAAAACAAAACGTAATACATTTGAGGCAGTGAGAAGCAAAGGGGTGTAAGCAGACATTTTCAAGTTTTGAGTAAAATTCGTATAAAGATTACATCCTAGGTAGACTTTCATTGAATTTTTTTCTAAATCATGCTGTACAGCGGCACCTACCAGGGCTGCTGGTACTATCTCTTGCCCCAAGACAGAGGAGGGGTCCACCTACCATTTGTACTGGTTATCTCCAAATTTTCAAATTTTCCTCTTGCATCCCTTGCTTCTCACTACCTCATATGGCCATGAGCGGTACTATTTACCCTTCAGAAAAAAAAATTCTTTTTTTTTAAAGTCTTTTCTTAAAATTGTATTGTACGTATTCAAACTAATGAAAATTTTCATGTAAACCAAACGTAATATATCCGTTCAGAATGAATACATCACAGATCATGAGACAGTGAGAACTGATCGGAAATATCGGATAAGCCCGAATTAATCTACAAAAAAAAAAAAAAAAAAAAAAAGAATTTCGTCCGAAAAAGTCGCCATTTGTCTCAGTGAGAAAACTGATTTTCAAAGGTATCTCTCAAAATGTTATATAGTGAGTGAAATTTATTTGTCAGGTTCTAAGGACTAAAGTGAAAATCATGGGATTTTCACTTGGGGTGGGGGGATTGCAGTCTCCTCCCAAGGCCCTTGGTTTTAACGTAGATTTATATTGCCAATAATTTTAATACGGTAGTTTATATGCATGTAAAGATGGTTATGCATGCAAACTCCCCTCCCCTCTCCACAGAAAGCAAGTTCTGGCAGTGCTTGTGCTTTATGGTATATGTGTGGCCTATGTTACATATTAACTTGCCTTTAATAATAATATTCCACTGACACAACGTTTTCAAGTAAGAACAATTTATTTATCAGCTTCCAAGATTTAAAGTGAAAACGAAGAAATGTATTGAGAAAAGCAATAAGATGTGCGTATTCTTTTTCGTAAGTAAATATGTTCAACTAGAGTTTAACCTACGAAGATGTTCAACAAAGTGAAACTCAACCGCTTAAACCAAAAATATAACAATTTATACTTCTATTGTACGAGTTTACATGCTTGCTGAAAATAAATAATAATCGAGTAACAAAAGAAAGCACAACACAGAAATGGTCCGACTTAAACCTTTTTAATGACATAAATTAAACGAAATTAATGAAAACGACATAATATTTGAAAAAAGTTACTCAAGAGTAATAAATTAAAAATGACAAAATTAATATTACTCTTCAAGAATCAGTGAAAATGTTTTCATACAAGGCCCTAATTTCGTCAAACTGAAAAATCTAATAATAACTTTGTAAATTTCAAATTACAGTGCTAAATCTTATCATTTTATCCGTAAAAATTTTATCCGAAATTTGAAAGTATGCTATTTAACGAATTTCAACATTGCATTTATCAATTTGACACTGAATAATAACATTAAAATTGAAAAGTATATGATGATAAGATTTTTAAAAATGTACTTTTCGTACTAGTTGCAATATGGTAGTGCTACTAATAAATTAAAAACTAATAGTTTCTGGGAATACTGCATTTTAGATTCGGAAATTTTAGATTTGCTTTTAAGATTGTAACATTAAAAATATAAGTAAAAATAGATACATTATTTATGATTAAAATGGGCAAAAACACTTAAAGCAATTATACTTATCAATCTAGCTAAGAAAGAAAAATCTATAAACAAGCATTACAAATCAGTTAACAGGAAAAAAACTTCAAAAATAAAGATTATTTGATGAAATATTATTAAATACTTAAAATATGGTTAAAGAACCTAATTTTTTTTTCTTCTATAACTCAGTGTATCCCTTTAAAAGATAGGGAAACAAAATTTTACAGTATTTAAGACATAATAATTACTTAAATTTTTCAACATTCCTTTTTAATTTTATCAAAAAATTTCTTTCAAAGCATGTAACTTATATTTTTTTCCTTAAAAGTAATAGATTATGAATATCCGTTAAAGACTACTTGGTACTAAAGATAAAAATAAAAGAAATCGCGAGAAAAAAACACATTTCTACAACATTAATCTTTCTTACAAAAAAAAGTCTACTTTGTTGAGCAACAGCATCAATGGTATCCTCTGAATCTATTTGATTTAAAATGTCCTTCTCTAAAGACATCAACATGAGAGCTTCTAAATTTTCTTGAGAAAGGGTTTAACAAAAAATCATGAGTGTAAAAAAGAAATGAATTAAGTTCAGGAGGGCCATGCACATCCTCATATCTTGGACAAGCATACGAATTGTACTCAGGGCAGGTTCTGGATACCGGAACAAACACTTCTCCTTCTCTCTCTTTTTTTTTTCTTCAAGTTTAAACTGCACAAGTTTATTATTCTTCCAAATCCTAAATTTCATACCAAAAAAAAGGGGGGGGGGAGAGAGAAAAATGTTCTGCTGTCTTTGAGAAGTATATTAATAATCTTAGTTTATTATCTCCCTTCAAAAATTAATTACTCTTGAAAAAAAGACATAAAAAATGTGTGTAACAATAATTGGATAAAATTGGTACAGTATTTAGGCTTTAAATTAAAATTAAGTACAGTAAAACCTGTAGAGTTGACTACCCTTGTAAGTTGACCACCTGTCTATGTTGACCTCTTTTGTCAGGAACGGAATTAGTCCTATCTTATATAATGAAGGAAAACTTCTGTAACTTGACCACCTGTCTATCTTGACTACTAATGTACGCCAAATTTGGTTTGGAGCATTGTAAAAAAAACCTTTGTAAGTTTATCACTTTGTTTTTTTCAAACTTTCTTCAGTAAATTATTTTATTTTATTATTCATTAATTTATTATTATTGTATAATTATTTGATAGCTTTCTAAGAATGTTTTTAACGCTTTGATGACGGACTAGCAATTTACTAACTAAACAGCAGCATAAAGCTTATGCTGCTCTCTATTCTCCAAACTTGTTTTCATTTGTTGTTCTATTTGAGATAGTTTTTTGTACTTTGTTCAATAAAAATAGGTGTCAGTAGAAAAGTACAAAGTGTTTTCTTTCAGTTGCAATAGGTTGTGGCAATTCTGGAATTGCGCTAAGGCCCGGATCTGTACATTTTGGGCCCTCTGCAACAAAATGGGTAGGGCATCTCCCTAGTGGCCCAGTGTCTATTTGTAAAGTTAATAAGTCTCAATGCTAGTTTTTTTCCTTCAATTTCTAGGGCTGTCAGCCCCCTAGAGGAAGTGAGCCCCCCCCCCCCCCGCACTGCGGGTACGCAGATATGGGCTTGCTAAAGAGCCCTTCTGGCTTATTTCGAGTGTAAGGGATTAAGATATAGGACATTTTAATTTTGCCTTTATGAACTGAGAGAGTCGAGCTTGTTGCTCTTTGGGCTGTAAGTGTTACATAAAAAGGCTTCAAAAAGAAAGTTTTGAATTTGAAATTAATAAGAAGTATGAAATATTAAAATGAATTCAAAAAGGAGAAAGCCAGAGAAAATTAGCTGGCACATATGGAATTTCTAAAACTACGGCGTCTAATATAGTTTAAAACAAGGAAAAAATAATAAAACTATTTGAATAGTATTTTTAATTATGGTTTCACTTTCAATAATGTTAAACAATGAAAGTTAGTTGAACAGAAAGAGTAATAAGGGTGAATTCCTCGAAAAATGAATACACGGTGCGAGAAATGACAAAAAATATTTCAAAAAATCATTACTGCCTTTTTTAAGTTGACCACCAAAGTAGTGTACCGGGAGTGGTCAACTTACACAGGTTTCACTGTATGCAAAAAATAACTAATATCGATTTTACGTTGTTCTAAAATTTGCTTTTTTCAAGAAAAAAGGTAAGGGGGCGACAGATAAAAAAATGTTGGAAATCACTGTTTGAAATATTTATACTGTTTGTACTTTTGTGAATTTTGTCTTTGCTAAACGAAAATTGATGAATTGGACGGTGTTATACAAAAATGAGTTATCCAACAAAAATTTTCAAAAAAATAATGAGTTATTCACATATCTTGGCAGATAAACTGATACACTACGGGGATACAAAGACGATTTCTATTAATATGCCATCTATGAAGATCAGTTTAGAACTCAATTTACTCAAAAGTACTGCTTGGTGGGTTGACCCATTTTTGTGTAACACCGTCAATTTGTTATAATTATAACTGACAGTTCAAGTTCTTATTATTTAAAGTGCTGATGACAAAAAAAAAATTTAAAAACACATGATGATTAAAAATATTAAACTTACCAAAAAAAAATTCTTGTCACCCTTGAATTTAAAACACATGCAATCCCATTGAGCAGTCAACACGGTGTATAACAAATGACTCGTTTTTTTCCTCGGAGACAAAATTGTGGAGTTCTCAAAATTATCTAATTGGTTGAGAAAGTCGTGGATCTATCTATTGCAAAGTGCTGGGAAACAGAAGAAAAAAAACGAAGGATGAAAAGGAAAAAAAAAAAGCTTTTTAGCAGACGTTTTGCTCCTATTCATTCTATTCTTAGGATGGCGCCTTTCTCTTATTTCATTTGAAAAAGGTTCAATGTAATCTTTTCCCAGACAGTCTCGGATCAGATCGTCTCAGATGGCCACAAAAAAAGATCCCCACCCCCAATAAAACTCCTTACCAGAATTCCAGGAAACATCAATCCCGAACAGATACGAGAGACACCCATGGACCCTGAAGGCTTCGCTTCGGACGAAGACCACCCAACAAAGACATTGTCCCCTACGTAACAAGATACGGTAATAGTTAGGCAAGAACAGAGTAACGTCCTGAGAGTGACCGTTGGAAAAGGAGGGCCGTTCTCCTCTCTCTCCGCCCCCCCCCCCACCCAAAAAAGAGCTGTTCTGGCTGCAGGCCTCGACACAAGAACGGCCGGCCTAGCTGAAAACTTTTTTTTTAAATAAAATTGAGAAAAACGGCACGTACACATTGAATGCACAGAAAACGGCCCGAGTTAAGGACGGTCCATGTGGAATTTTCCACATCTCACACGTGGCCAGTCCGCCCCTGTAGCAAAAGCTTGCTTCCAAAGACTTTGCCATTCACCAAAAATTGTTGTCCTCTGTTTTTTGTGCCAGCGGTACAATCGTACCCCCAAGTCTCTTTTTTATATGACTCCACCCCACAGAGTCCCGTAGACCTCCCCTTCCAAAAAAAAACTTTCTTCCTCCCCTGAACACACAAGGAGGTGCAAAAACGATTTCATTTGCCAGACCACCAGCACCAAGAAGTTTGTACACCCATTGCTGCCATCCTCATATAAATAATAGCCGATAATTGAGTAACCCACATGTTTCAACAATGAAACTCGCACCATGTCATGATAATTTGATAATATCAGGGTATCTGCTACTTTTTGAGTTTTGAAATCCATGACTTTCCCTGACTTCTGCTCGTAGCTTTCCATGACTCACGTTCTTCAAATCTATGACTTTCCATGACTTACATAAGTGTGTTCATTTGACAATGACATCAAAATTGCGCATGAATATAAATAGATATATTGTCAGTCAGGAAATCAAGTCTGCGCACATGCGCAGTGATGGCAAATTCGCCAGGTGTTGGAAGGGTTCAACGTTGAGTATTCATTTGATTGGTCAACACAATGTAACTCGTCAGGAAATGTTATTGACAAATCAGCTTTTCTGTGCACCGAAAAACAAAGTAGATGAATGGCAATGAAATCATTTTCGTTTTTCCCGAGATCGGAAGAACAGCAATCGGTCCAGAGCGCGAAATCCATGACCAACAGTCAGTTTCCATGACTTATGGACATTTTACCCTGAAATTCATGACTTTCCATGACCAATTTCGATCATGTTCGAGATCCATGACTTTCCATATGCGCGGACACCCTGAATATGTTTTGGTAATGTTTAACATCCAGGAAAAGACTTTATTGTGACAAGGCTGAACTCAAGTGGCATAGCCATGGAGGGGGGGGGGGAGATAGGGGGGTCAGAACCCCACCCCCATGAGCCCCAAAAAAATCACTTTTCAGTCAAACCTGAAGGGTTGTTTATGAGCTAAAGGATTTTAATTTAATATAATAGCTTTTATGACGGTAAAAAGCTTATGTCTTCCTGCTTTGCGCAACATTTTTTTTCTTGGAGACAGGGCTTTCTTTCTTATGACGGCAGTATTGATCAAGGTATTTTCAAAGAAGAAATTCGTTTATAATGTCCTTTGTTGTTTAATTCATAAAGAGTAATATATATATATATATATATATATATATATATATATATATATATATATATACTTTAAACTTCAGAAAAAAGTATCCCCCCCCCCCCCAAGGATTTTTTCTCGCTACGCCACTGGCTGAACTCGATCCTGCAACTTAACGGTTTCACTGGCAAGACTTATTTCAGGGGAATGAAGAAACGAATGAATGGTCAACAATGAATGCTACCTACTGGAGTTTTGGGTTAATTCACTGGAGTTACGGTTACAACTTCAACTATCAAAATATCACCAAACAGGCAATGGCTTCGTTCAAATGTAGAAGCAATCCCCCCCCCTCATATCTTGACGGGCGACTTTTTAGTACAATAATATTCTCACAAAAGATGAAAGTGAAAAACAATTGAGGCAGTGAGAAGCAAAGGGATGCAAGTGGACATTTTGAAGTTTTGAGTCAAACATGTTTAGATCAGATCCTAGGTAGGCTTTGATTGAATTTTTTTTCTAAATCAAGCTATATACCAGAACCTACCAGAGCTACTAGTACTATATCTTGCTCCAAGACAGAGGAGGGGTTAACCTACCGTTTGTACTGATTATCTCCAAATTTTTAATTTTGCTACTTGCATCCCTTTGCTTCTAACTGTTTCAATTTGTTTTACAAATCATTGTGGAAGACTAAAAGATATCCTACTGCTACTAAATCCTTGCTCAAGAAAAAATAATGGTTAATATTCACTTGTTCCCAGTGTGTTTTGATTCCATAGAAATTGTTTGTCACAATAAAATATATTTATTCTCTAGAAGCTGTAGGGTTATTAAAGAAAAATTAAATATTAAAAAAAAATTAGGAGATTTCTCAGACTCATGGAACTTCAAGGCATTTAGGCACCCCTAGAAATTTGCCAAATGAAGGGAAATTTTGCTTAGCCTGCTTTTTCTGTGCATTGAAACAAGATAAGAGGGTGGGAGCAATGAAATTTTAACCTTCAAAAAATACCCTATAGCTGAGGGTCACCCTACTATTCATTCTTAGTAAAACAAATAAAAAGCAGCTCATTTTAATAGGTTTTTCACCTTCCAGACGCAAATGAAGCATGATCACTGCCAAACGACATGACTTGAAAGCACAATTTCTAATACAAAATATTGACTTGAAAAATATTACGCAAGAATGGGTTACCCCCCCCCCCCCCCTGCCCCCAAAGTAAGGTTGTGTAGAGCTTTCTCAACCTCCCACCCACTCGGGAACCTTACCTAATTAATGAATGACTCCTTACTAATCCCTGATAGTGCAACTTAGCTACATCATTTCCATGAAACCAAAAGACTACATTAGTCCTGGAATTAATAGAAGTAATACAATTGCAATACTAAACAACATCTAGAATATTTTTTAATTTACAAATGCAGTTTCAAAAGTAATTTCTGAAATTAAGTTTTATTAACCCATTTCTTTTGTATTTACAAAGTAATTCATTTCTTTTTAAAGTCACATACAAAAAGTCACATAGCATTACAGAACTAATTGATAACATCCAAATGATTTTAACATTAAGAAATAACAGGTTAAAAATTCAATCCTTTACTGACATTACAATTAAAAAATGAATAAATAAAATTTTGTTCTTTTTGACACAAAAGTAAAAAAATAAATGCCAACAACAATAAAAACACAAAAATTAAATTTACAATATGTACAATCTCAGCCAATGCAATATGAGGCATTCAATGTTCAGGGGTCAATTCAGGTTTCCAGGTCCGCACTTTCTGATAAAAAGAAATTTTTATGAACTTTTTTTTAAAAACAGAATAAATATTTTTTGGGCATTTTCTTTTTGTGAAAAAATCCTGTCATAATGTATAGAGCTGAGAACCAAAAGCAAAGTGCCGCAGATCGACGTGAAGGGTGCTTTGAAATGCTCACAGTATCAATACATATTATGTGCCAGATATACGCTAGGGGGCCGTGAGAAGATTCTTCAAACGATGCTGCTAATCAAAAAAGTTTGGAAGTCCCTGATTGGGAGCTTCTTTAGCTATCACAAATCTAATCTGAACTCTATTTGACCTAAACATAAAGGACTTCACTGAGAATGAGTTGGAAGCTGGAGGGTTTATTTTTTTTACTGATGCTTTGCTTTCAGACGAACTGATTGAGCTTAGAAGTGTTGAAAAAACTGCTTTTACTAATGGAATTTTGTGAAAGGCCAAACTTAAATACATAAAATTTTGTGAAGAGCTCACTTTTACTATATAGAATTTTGTGAAGACTCAATTTGCACCTGAGTCAACCCCTGATATTGTATGTTAAAATGAAAACAAAACAATGCTCTTCGATTTAACTAACCTTATAAAAACACAAAAGGTTTTTCACTAGACACAAATATCACCTGATACAGGTTAATCCTTATTCATTTACAGTAAATATGTACAATGAAGTCATGAGAAAAATTTTACTTGAAATTAATTTATACCACCCGCAATAGAACAACTAAACATTATGGCATCAGTTGGCAGTTGATAAGTAAATACGCTTGAAAGATCAAAATACTGTTGAACATCACAAAAACTAAAGTAATGAAAGAATGCAGAACCTAAGAACTATTCAAAAATTCCCAAGTCTAAAAAATCTTTTTTGGCATGACTGTTTTCGGCAACTTATACAAGCGTCATTAAAAAAAAAAAAAAAAAAAATAAGTATTAAAAGTGGATTTTTCATCAGATATGAAAAGATTTTTACATCATGAATTACACTGAGTACAAGGGAAAGAAAGGGGGAAATGTTCTTTCTTTGAGAGAGAGATAAATGTCCGATTGTATATTTTCAATCCTTAATATTCAACATCTGACATCATTTTTTAAAATTTACTACAATTGAGGTTATGTTATATTTTGTGGAGAAAGAAGTATTTAAATGCAGATTGGTATTGGGTTCATTTGTGATTATGTATTAGCTGCATTCAGGTAGTTTGTATATATACATGTACATGCTATATCAGCAAATGCAGTGGCAGAGCAATATTTTAAAACAACATTTAAAGTCACTAATCAAGGCTTAGAGTACAATGTCAACACAGAAATTTCGGCTTTTTAAATGAGGTGTTCAATTAATATTTCTTTGAAATACAAGTTAGAATGAGCATGATAATTGCACTGAGAGTAAGAAGCACAATGTTATCTTTCAAATTGAGTACTATGTAATTGAAAGTTTCTAAAACAAGTTTGGTACTGTTGCAGTCAACATAAATCAGTGGTGCTCAACCAACAGTCTGCGGGCCGTATGCAACCCAGGACGATGATCCATGAGGCCCTTTGTTATGTTCAATGTTAAAATTGAAAATTGCATTCTGGATATTTCCAAAACAACCGATCCTCTTCATTTAGTTTTTAGAATGATTTTTGCAAATTTGGATTCAAAAAAAAAAAAAAAAACTTCGCATTAATATTAGCATGTTAATTCTTGATTAGCAATTTTCCTTCCTTTTCTAGGCTTTCCGATGCTACATAATTTTTTTTTTTTGAAATATATTAACATTTTCTATGTATTCTGGCCCATGAAATTCATCTTAATACCAGGGGCGATTTTTTGCTAAAAAAAGGTGGGTACCACTGACATGAACCAATGACAGTAATCTTAAATTCAGCAATAAAGAAACTGCTTGATTTTAATTGTTGAAAATTATTATTAGCAAGAATAATTTATTAGTAATTAGAAAATTTTCAGTCAAAATAGTTAGCCATTTAAACCTTTGAAGAATTTATCATATCAGCCACAAACCAAATGAGTGGCTACAATTTTAAATTTTGACTATTGAACTATTTGATGCTACCAGTCTACAATGATGTAAAAGTTGGAGCATCTTAAGTACTTAGGAAATGGTCACAAATATAATTAGTGGAAAAGCTTAAAAAAATTATGAAACTAATGAAAATCATAAACAATGAAACTTCATCTTATATAATGATTTCAAGTTTTTTACTTTTTTTTTGTCATAAAAACTAGCTATAATTTTACATTTATTGGCACCAAATGTTCAGGGAGTAAACACTTGATTTCTTTCTTTGATAAGGAGATAATCTCAAACTGCCCTGCTTTCATATCTCTTCCCTTTACAAGTATGCTTCATTGTTTATATATGTCATCACAGGCTTAAAAAACTGTATATACATGTTTACTAAAATTACTGTCAGAAAATTACAGTAGGTTAGTATTCGAGAGAAAATACTTGAAATAAGAAAATCGGTAGGTCTGCAGATGCTATTAGTGAACAGTTACTTAAAATTATACATGAAATATGATTTTACTGACTACCAAATGGCACGACCTTGAGGGTAACGGATCTGGATGAAATTCTGGGAACAGGTCAATTCCCACTAGATATGAGCCCAGGTAATGCATTTGACTGCATAAGCTCTAGTTCAGTCCTAATTAGGATCCTAAGTTTTTAGTCTGGCTCCAGAAAAGCAATGGTTCTTCCTTTGAAATTAACGTTTTTTTACTCTTTTCTGAATATTGCCCAGCAGTATCGCCCAACTGGATGCATTCAAATTACAGAGTGAATTTTATCGCCCCTACGCTGTACTAACAAAAGGCGAGAATATTAGAAGAGCAAATATTGTGCGAAAGTTTCATATTCCAAAGAAAACGCTATTGCTGTTGGGAGCCAAACAAGCATATTGAGACCCTCCTAGGAGTCGAACTAGAGCCTATGAACTCATATTATTTAACCGAGGCTCATATCTAGTGCAAATCAACCTGAGTCCAGAAGTTTATCCAGATTCATGACCCTCAAGTTTTTGCCGTCTGAACCACACTGATTTGCAGGACTCC
This sequence comes from Uloborus diversus, assembly GCF_026930045.1. Taxonomy (NCBI): domain Eukaryota; kingdom Metazoa; phylum Arthropoda; class Arachnida; order Araneae; family Uloboridae; genus Uloborus; species Uloborus diversus. Next base: position 226,147,125 of record NC_072731.1, read on the forward strand.
AGAATTGCAATGGCGTTTTTATTGGAATTTGAGACATTGGGACAGTATCTAACCTCCCAAGACATTCAGCGCCACTTGGTACAGCGAAAGGGGGGGGGGGGGGAGATTTATTCTATGTTGTGAATGCATTTAATTTGCTCATACTACAATGTAAATGCAAGAAAGGGTAAAAAAGTTTAATTTCACAGCAAAAACCATTGCTTTTCTGTGCTCAAATAACAACTTTGGACCCCTGTTGCAGCTGAACTAGGGCCTATGCATTCAAACCGCTTTACGATGGGTTCATATGTAGTGAAAACTGATTTAAATCCAGAATTTCATCCAGATCTGTGACCCTCAAGGTTGCGCTGTTTGGTAGTGAGATTTATTCAACCATATCTTCATGTTTAACTGCAATACAAATTCATTTTTTACAATAAAATTGACAATACTTTGTAATAAATTAGAATGTTATTAATTTACTCAAAGGTCTCATTGATATTCAACACACTAAAACAGAAGTTGTTAACTTACTATATGTGCTTCAATAATCAATTTAAAATTGAAGTCACAAACAATTTGAATTTGAAGTCTAACAATAAAAAATGCGTCCACATGTAACATAAAATGAAAATGAATAACAAATGTTAAAATGCATTTATACACTGACCCCCCTCCCCCCTGTGAAAAAATGATTTTAATTTAATGTTTGTAGACTAAGTAGGAGAGTATTTTTCTTTCCTACTATATTGCGGACCATATTTAGACATATATTTCTTAACAAAATCCTTTGCTTTGTGTTGCACAGTTTCATTGCATTCTAAGTCTTCTACACTCTTGCACTGCTTTAGTTCTTTTGTCATTGTATAATGGGTGAGCTGAAATAATAGTAATAATAATAAAACACAAATAAAATTAACAAAACAAATTGAACAAATTCATATGATAAGATTTTCAAAAATTTAAATCTGGAAGCAATTGTTTGTAAAAAATGCTTTTTTCCCCTTCCTAAAATGCTAAATAAGTGCAATGTGAAAATTCCATCTTGAATAAAGTACAAGGTATCTGCTGCACTTAGTTTTCAAACCTTGGATTGCATATTTGCTTCTAAACCCATAATAAATCAATAAGACTTGAACTTATATACAATGATTAACACAGACAGTTAAAAAAATATTTAATACTTACTTTTAAGAACATATATTTGTAACTGCAGAACAAACAGTTGTAATGGTAAATTTTTTCTGTCAGGTATGCATTTAATGCCCATGTGCTAATCTGATTGGTTAATCCTGTAGAGCTGCAAAGATCAATCAAATTCTGTGTCAGCCAACTGATTAATGGGGAAGAGGACTGTGACTAGTCACCCTTTCAAAATGAGGGAGAGACGGGCTTGTTCAGATGGGGGGGGGGGGGGGGGGTATAACTGTTGGCCCTAGACGAAGCCTGAAGAGGCCCCAAGAGTTTTAAAATGAGGGTGAAATATATGCAAAGACGTAGGGGTAAACAATATGGAATGAGGCTTGTAAAAGTCATTTGTGACAGTCCACAAGATTTCTGTGCAGGCCCCTGGGGAGAGGACCCCAGCAAGGATATCTTATTTTTAAAGTTGTTATTTTTTCATGAGGCACCCTTTTATTTAGTTCCTTTGGATGAAAAAAGAAAAAATCACATCTCCTAAAAAAAAAAAGAATAGAGGTTGCTACCATTGCTGCAAAATCTGTCAAATCTTGCTCTTTTTTTGCATTGATTATTATAATATTTATTTTTGTGACTTGCTTGTCATTAATTTTTAATTTTTATTTGTGGCAATTTAGATTGATATTGAGTTTTAACATTACTAAATCATATTAATAACTACAGTAAAACACCTCCTAACAGACACCTCTCAAGTGCGGACACCCCTCTAATACGGACAATTTTTAATTCCCCGATTCCAAGGCAAGTAACATTATTAAACCCCTGTCCTGCAGACAACCCTCTATTGTGAATCAGTATTCCTCCAATTTTTCCCCACAAATGCTCTTAATGTTTTCTTTTCTGACAAGCATAGTTTAGTTGCCTATAATTTGGAAATTTTTTAAATAATTTAAATTTAAGCCTTATTTAGTTTTGCTATAGTGAATTACTCTGCAACTACAACTTTTTAAAAATCATTATGCAGGCCTGCGCCAAACTTGATTGGCGCCGTCGAGCAAATGTCTTTTGAGCGCCTTTATACAGCGGTGTTCGAGGAAAATATGGTTAACAACTGGAGTGAGGTTTTGTGGACAAATATAATTTGGGCAAAAATACATTAGACATTTGATTTATTAAAAAAAATATGTGTGCACATTTTGTGCTATGTCAAAATGTACACTTAAATACATTTATTGAAACATAAGTTTTTATTTTTTCAAAAATTGCATTTAAAGTAAATTTATACATATGTACAGTCAAATCGGGATAACTCAAAGTTCGATAACTCGAATATTATTATAACTTGAAGTTCGTATCAAGTCCCGATCCCTTTGTCTTTAATTCCATGCTAATTATGCTCAATATCTTGAAGTTAACTTCCTCTAACTCGAAGTTTTTTCAAAGATGACTTGAAATTTATTTTGAAAAAACGAAAAAAATACATAATTCAAGTGATTATGAGAAAAAAATTCACCTTCACTTGCAACTAATGCACAATTGACCTTTAAAGCAAGGAGAACACCTGTTGAGCAAACGTGCGATAAAGGAGTCACACGTGCGAAAATGAGTATAGATTGTTTTCTTTTGTTGTATTGTACTGTTTACACTTAGACATTTTGCTGGACTACGAAATTGCTTTTAAGCTGCCAAGTTAAAGCCGCACAACCTTGCACATAGGGACGGCACGACCCTGTCCTTATGGCAAAATAATTGTCAATTGTCATAAATATGAACAAGAAATCAAATGTCCTCCTCATTAAGGCATAGGAGACTTCTATCAGAAAGGAAATCTATGATCTTGATTTTCCATTTCTAGCAAGTTATGGAGTAAAACATTACTAATGCTTTTCATTCAACAGCCATAAATGTCATAGAAGTGTTTGAGATGAAGCATGCATGCTGCTAATTTTTAAAAAAGCATGTAATTAAAATAATCCGCTTAAGAATGTACAAATCTATGTCTGTGCATATGTGTGTGTGTGTGGGGGGGGGGAGAAGAAAGTGCATTCTATTTCAATGCTTTGAAAAGAAAATTGATGGTATCTGTCATTAGATGATTTGGTGATATTTTATGCAAAATTTCAATTCCAGATGAAAAATTATTTCCGACTAAAAGAAAACCACCAGGACAACAAGGCTAAATCTGTGACTAATAAATCTCCAATTAAAAAGGAAACATAACTTGTGCAAAAAAAAGAAATGTTGAAAAAAAAAGGAAAAAGAAAAAAATATCGATAAAAGCTGAAGATACTCTTGCGAAAATGTAGTTGTTTTATCATAAGTCCAAATTCTGCATTGTAGGAATGGGTACATAAATTTTTATAAGCATACCAAATTATCTTGGACATTTGTAAACACCCTCAAACTGTTTAAAACTATTCTTTAATTATATATTACTGTTTTTTTACATAAAAACCGAATTTTTACTGTATTTTTTAAATAAGTTGCATTATTCACTATAAAATACTGTTATGATGTACAAAGCCAATGATCAATAGAAGATAGAAACACAAAAAATAATTAGTCAAATTATATAATGCTAAATCACAATACCAACCTTTCGTGCTAAATACTTAAAATCCTCGTTATTTGTGATTCTGCCAACAGGACAATCAGCCTTGCGATAGTAGTTCAAGCAATGAACAATGAGGGTTGACATTTTAGTCCTAAAAAGCTCTTTAATTTTTTTAGCAACCTCAGGTCGAACAGGAAAGGCCACACTAGTATCAGCAGCAGCTTTTGTTGTTTTTCTTTTCTTTGACTAAAATTTTGAAAGGAAAAAATAACTAATGAGGTAAGATTAAAAGTAAAATTTATTGACCAAGAAAAAGCCTTTGTGACTAATATAGTTTCAGAACTCTTCATAAATGCAAAAAGTTATTTTTAAATTGTTAAATGTAATTAACAGAATTGAATAACTTTGGTTTCTAAATGTGCATGTATTAATAAAAACAATTTGAATTTCCCCTGCTTTTTTCATCCCAATCACAATTCATTACTTTTCTAAAAAAAAAGAAGCATAGAGCACATGTGGAGACATCTGTAGAGCTGGCTTACTGCCAATAGTTGAGTTCGGAAAATTTTTAACTGAACCATGCTTCTGTAGGGAAAATTCCAACACCAAATGGTTTTGAAAAGTAAATTTAGATAACTATTAAAAGCATTTTGATGGAAAATGCAGGAGACATTTTTTTCTCTCTAGGTATCACGTGTTTTGAGATATTGAAGAAACTGCACCATTTTTAAATAAAACATAACTAGCACTTCATCAATACAAAATGGATTAAGACAGTATTTGTCGAAATAAAAAAGATACAAGTTTAACATTCAATGAAAAATACAACCATTGGTGATTTTAAATAGTGTCTACAGTTGGGACAACGCTGACCCAGCAGCATTGTGAAGGCTGCGCAGGTCCTAATCACAGCATTATTACGCTGCCAGGTTTGATTTGCCCCAACTATAGTAAAATTATTTTAAATAAAAAAGCTATCAATAAATTTCAATAATAAATCATTATTTGAATGTATAATAATTATAGTTAAGTGTAAAAAACTATGCAAGGTATAATTAGTATAATTCTAGTTTAAAAGACAAACAAACATCAACAAAAATTCTTTTGTATCCAAACAGAAAATAATCTTTTGACACTTGTATAAGTAAGTGTAGAAAAAGTTTCAAGCACTCAAAGTATATCAAACAATATAAGTTATGTTCCAACATGAAAAAGTTACCTCTTTATTTTTTACTTTTACTTTTAAAATTATGTTTTTACTTTTAAAAGTATTATTCTTGCATTTTCCCCACCAATAATGATACCCTTCTACTTCCACAATGAAAGACTGTTTCAACCATACTGTTTCAACTGAATATAGCCTCAATATCAAACATTATAAAGAGTTCTTAATAAACTTTTAAACAAAACAAGCCATTGGACAAAGCTAAAAGTTTCTATTACAATAAAAATAAACTGTCAAAGAGTTAAACTAATTCATAAAATATCAGGAAAAGTTGAATTAAAATAATCATATATATGTACGGTAAAGTGCCATTTATATGTTTCTCTTCGGTACATTTTTATCAATTATACATTATTAAATTGTCCCCTTCAGAGTCTAATACATATTAACATATTCCTATTATACGTTTTTTCATTTATACGCTTTTTCTTACAATCCCTTCAAAAATGTATAAACAGTGCTTCCTTGTATATATATCTTTATACATAAAGGGCTACTTCTGTCCGGTTGTCCGGGGTAAACTTCCAAACTACTGGACGGATTTTAACCATTTTTTCACCATAGATAGCTAAATTATCAGGGAACAACTTAGGCTATAATTTATTGCTAAAAAACTTAATTTAAAATCGTCGTGATCGAAAACAGTAAATTTCATGTCATTTCCCCAAAACAGAAAACGAAAGAAAGTAGCGATTGTTTCTTACAATGGGATGGTTTCCTTCAGTCAAAAGTAGTACTTTTAGTCACTGAAATTGATAGAATAAGCAAAAAAAAAAAAACTTGGACCCAGAAATAATTTCATTTTCCCAACGGTTATTTTTTAATTAATTTTTTAAAATGTCAGATTTTTCAAATAAGGCGTGGTCTTAATGACGTCACGAATGATGCACTTTGCCGCATCTTTTACCACGTTTCCACGTTATGATAATCAAGAAGCGAATTAAAATTGCGCTCTACGCTTGCGATCAACCATATTGTTGCCAATACACGTGAGTAAAGATGCGAATTAAATATTTAGTTCTGTGAGTGGCAACACTAAATGACATTTCATCATTTGTGATGTCATCCGGCAGAAGTATAAACAATGAAAGCGCACCGATTTAAGTAATTTTTCTAAAACATTAAACTTAAACAAATTATTTAAAAAATGGTCAGATCTTATGTTTTTCAGCATGAAAAAATACTTTCAAAATTTTGGAAACGACCCCATTATTACTGACCCAGGCAACGCCGGGTATTTTTGCTAGTATATATATATGTATATGATTATGTAAATTCATATATCAAGTCACTAAAAGTTGCACTGAAAAATAAACTAGTATGTTGTGGCCATCACGAAACTTTCTTCTATATTTTTCTTTTTTTTCTGATCCCTCCCCATGCTTGACGAGGAAGCAATATTCCCAACAAAAACAAAATTACACATGCAAAAACTTGACGACCATCCCAATGTATGAATTATTGCAAAAGCAAAGCAAAGAGCGAAAATTGAAAGTTATTTTAAAAGCCTTGCTTGAATTAATTACAAATATTTTATTTGTTAACAAATATAAGATGGCAACAGTTAAAAATTTTAAATCATTGAGATAATATTTCTGATCATTTCCATACAATGAAAATCACGAGAAATACGCAGACGACAATCTATTACGATTTATCTTTCTTAATTGTTGCATTAATAAAGCTATTTTTATTCAAAAAAAAAAAAAAAAAAAAAAAAAAATCAACGCCTCTTGGAGCGATTGGCATCAAAATTGAATCAAAGCCTGTTTACATATAGATTCACATATATTCCAAATTTCAACCAGAACATAGCATTACTTCTTGAGATAGGGCACTCACAATGGGAAAAAAGAACGGGCGATTGCACTACCCCCTTTTTAGCTGTTGACACCAAAATAAAATCAGCTCTTATACCCACTAAGGACTACTTGCCGATAAATTTTTCTTCCATTCGGTTCATTATTTCTTGAGCTACAGCAGTCACAATTGACGACAAAAAACGTTCTATAGCTCAACCCCCGTTTGGATTATTGTCACCAAAATTGAATCAGCACCTGTTCCTGTTACTGGCAACATATGGACCAAATTTTTTTTGATTCCGCCAGTTACTTCCTGAGGAATAGCAAGCACGCGTAACTCAAAAAACGCCCCATTGCTCCACCACCCTTTGAGGAATTCGTGCCAAAAACCAATGGGCACAAGTTCACATAGGGGCACATATGTGTACCAAATTTCGTTCGATTTCATGCGGTAGTTTTTGCTGTAGAGCGGCCACAAAAAAACTGGTCACACACAGACGTGACACACACACACACATACACCCACACAGACAGACAGACATTTTCCAAAAATAGTCGAAATGGACTCAGCACACCTCAAAACGTTCGAATCCGTCAAAATTCGAAATTCGAAAATTTGCACGAATCCAATACTTTCTTCTATATATTAGATATAGAAGAAAGTAAAAATAAAGCATAAGGAGCAAGAATGGCAGTACAGTAAATGATATTTTACTATTTTTGTCAATTTAGAAAGTAAAGGCATTAAAATGTAGTATCTAACAGAAAAGTACTGTCTTGCTAAAATTGAACTAACCTTTCTTTTATAGTGTTTTTTTGTTAAAGCAACTTTGGGTTCATCATATGTTGGTGTATCTGATGAGTCAGATTTCTCAGAATCTGAATCCTCATCATCTGTCTCATCTTCCTTTGCCTGCTCTGCAGAAGGTGGATCCCATTGTGTTTCTCTATAGCAGAAAGACAGATTTGTTAGTAAAAAAACTGAAACATAGCAATTTATAGCTCAAACACTTAAAACAACGGAGGTATCAAATTGCACATGAAATGAATTCAAAAATCAAGTTCATGTGTTATTGCAACATTAAATGGATTACATGAGCAAAAGAAGATTGTGGACAGTAAACTTCTACCTGCACGTATTTCCGTATTCTAAACATTAACCTTTTCATTTGCTTTGAGATGGTAAACAGAAAAGAATTTTAATAACATATATTCTTCAACGTAATAACACAGAAAAATCTAAAAAAAAGGGGGGGGGGGGATAAAATAAAAAAGGTGGTGTATAGGGGTGATCACACTTAACTGTGTGAATGTATTTTTTCAGAGAAAATATTTTTTGAAACAATTTTTTCATATCAGCATGAAAGTTAACTCATAAAAAGACAAAGTAACTAAGGCATTAACATTTTTCATACCTTTGTTAACTCAGTTCTTACATAAAAATTAAAATATAGAAAATAAAGCAAAAGTTTGACTTTTTATGAAGTGCGATAAACACCAATACAGAAATTTTTGGGACAATTCAGAGCATCATGACATTTCCAGTTCATTAAAAAAACTGAATGTAACAAGGTTACAAGAAATTAATGAGCAATAATGCTACAAAATTATGTTATGGGCAGGTAAAGAGCAGTGAATACATACTGCGATTACCTGCACAAGCGATATAAGCAGTTATAGCTAATTACAACTGATAAAAAAATGCTTTTTTTTTAATGGCAAAAAAAAAAAAAAAAAATTGTACAGTAAAACTGAAGTAATATAGAATTCAAAAATGCAAATAAATGAAAATCGAAAAATCTGCAGTCAGTGGCGTAGCTAGACCCGACTTTCGGGGGGGGGGGGGTTACTTCTTATATATATATATATATACATACATATATAATATATATATATACATATAATTAATATATATATATATATATATATATATATGTATAATCGCTTGGAATTTTTCCCTTTTCTTCTTTTTTTTTCTTTCTCTTCTCTTTTCTTTTTCTCTTTTTTTTTGAGACTAACTTTTCGGGGGGGGGGGTTGACCCCAAAACCCCCCCCTTAGCTACGCCCCTGTCTGCAGTAACTGCCTTTTACCTGCCTATGGCAGCATTGTGTGTGTATAAAGAGAAAATAGCTTATATTTAACTACAGCCTGCTCTAAATATTACAATTTTGCATGTTTGAATATCAAAGCAATTTTTAACAAGTACACAGTGAAAAGAAAAAAGCTTTTCAAAACATTTTTAAACTTACAACTTTATTTGAATCAAAGAAAGCTTTAAAAATCTGCATTACTTGAAAAGTTTCAAATGCCAAAAATCCAAATGTATGCTTGCTTAAATTCAGCTTTCAAATTAAGTTGTAAAATTCATAATAATTACACTGTTTTTGGCAATAATTAAAAAGGGGAAGTATTCAGCAGGGCATGATTACTAATATTTATCAATGTTTTTGCAAAAATTAAAAAGCTGAATTGATTGGCAGGCATTATGAGAGAAAGTAAATTAAGAATAAAGATGCTGTATTAAGAATAAAAATGCTTTTGAATATTCCAGAGCAAAAATTAACTTGCTAAACGAAAGAAGATTAAAGATTTGAACCTTGTAACAGAATGGTAATAGTAAACATTTCCTTCTGAATCTTTGGCCGACCTCCAGCTTTTAGGAAGTTTTATTGGTTTAGGTTCCTCTTTTACGACAGCTACTGGTACCTGTTGCGCAGTTGCTGAGGCTGCAAGCATGGGATTCTAGAAAGATAAAATCATTTCAAAATTATATGCGGTTATTGAAAGCTCATACATCAATTAAATAAACCTTATTAAATGAAACTAGCATAAATAAGCCAAATTTCTGGTTTAGTTATTATTATTATAATTTAATATCACACTGACACACTGACACTGATAAGAACCAAACATAACAAAGCAGTTTTATTTCATACATAAATCATATTTTTGGTTTAAATATCATCTTACAACTACCATGAATACCTGATTTAGTATGTTATTACAAATATATAATGGGTCTCCACAGGTTTCAGACATACATAGAAGTTAATTCTTTCCTTGAGGCACAATATTTTGCAGTTGTTTTACTTGCAACTTTTGTGATGTTTGGTTTTCATTTATATTATTTTGGGAGAAATAAGAGAAGTACTTTTAGTTAATTCTTCATTGTCGCATTTAAACCCGTGTGGTTTTTTAAAAAAATATAAGAATATATTTCTATAATTTAATATTTTAAACCAAAAGTGACTAATACATTACATTGTCAGGAAAAGGTGAAGCTGATGTAGGATTGGAAATTCCAGTTGGCTGTTGTAAGTAATAAAGGGGTTGTCCTTGGTTGCCAAAGATATTCTGCCCTGGTGGATAACCAGCCATAGTTGTTTGATTTTGAATGAAAGGAGGAGTACATGATGGTATTGATGTCTGGGGTAAAGGTGCTGACATCAACAAATTTGGATTTGGCGGAATGGTAATTGCAGAAGGAGGACCGGTAATGGGTTGGCATGACGGCAAACCAACTGTCGGAGGAGGATGTTGTAGTATAGGAGGTGGTTGTGATAGTATGGTTGATGGTGGTGGAATACCAGGTGGAGCAGTTCCAATGAAGGGAGGCTAGAAATAAGAAAAAAGAAAGATCCATTAAAAATATATAAATGAAAATAGCACATACAAATTATTATAAATAAGTGGAATCACGCAATAACTACATGTTGCTTGCTGCCTAAAAATTTAACTGCCTAATCATGCAAATTAAATCTGGCTTGTAGTAGCTCTTTCATAGACAAGCAACGATAAAATTGAAATTAAAAAAATCCCTGACTGAGTCGCAATAGTAGAATCCGGAGGGAAAATTGAAAATCCTTTTAAAAGCCTTATATTATTAAAAATCAATGTTAAGTATTTTATTTGCTATTAAATAGAAACTGGCAACAGATGAAAATTTTAAATCATTGCGTTTTATTTCCTTGTCAACCAACAATGAATTTGGTTATCAATTGCATGAGTAAGGGCTTAGCCGTTATTAGAATCTGCTTTAAAAAATGTTTTAATTCGAGTTCTATGAAACATGGAAGTTCCAATCACATTCTATCTGATTTTTAAACTATGTTTTCATTGTAAAACTGACGAAATACCTTTTCGAGGTTTTTAATTAATATCTCCGTTAAATAATGTCATCCAAAGATGCAACCTAGCTAAGAACACTCTCGATAAACTCTCCTTTCGAACAAATTTTTCTTTTTTTCAAAATCGGTCCATCCATTTAGGTGCTAGAGTGCCACAGACACACACAGACACATCAAACTTATAACCCTTTCCTTTGTGTGTTGGGGGTTAAGTATGTTTAGGGGCATAGATCCCTTAGTCATTATTTCTCAACATGTAACATCATGCCTCGGTTTCTGAAATAAGCACAGTCCATGAAGTTCAAAAGATTATTCTTGACTTAATTTTGCTGAAAGAATTTTATATTTTCTTCATAATATGCGTCAAATAGGTCATGGTTGCCAGAACACTATAAAACAATTATAAAAACAGTTAAAAAGTTTAAGATTCTAATGATGACAGGAAACATTACTTACCTGAGCTGGGTTACTGATAATTTGAGGAGGATACATCATTTGTGAGGATGAGTCCATGCTAGGCAGTGGAGTGATATTTGGATTCATGGATGAAGGGTAACCTGGGGGCTGGTCAGCAAATCCTCCAGATGGTGCTGGTGAAGGCAGTAATGGAGGGGGTTTCGCCATCAAAGGTGGATACATCTGAAGGAATGGTGTAGGCAGATTACTATTAGGTAAAGTTGGCACAGGTGAAGGGGATTCCTCTTCTGGAGTAGACTCTAAATTTAAATAAGCACATACAAGAATAAATAAATCTACATAACTAAGAATAATCTTTCATCTAGTACAACATAATTCATTACGGTTCTTGAACATTTACCCCAGATAAACAAACCAATAATAAGTTAAATACAAGACAAAAATCATAATTCTCTGGACCATAAAAATAATAATTCCATTGCATATCACAATCGACTTTGAGTACATTACATTCATTCTACCACTGAAAACATGGTTAACACATCTGAAATGTAATAAAAATAAATCTGTTAGTTAAAATTTAAAACTGAACGTCAAACTGTTTTATAAGTCAATAGGAAAAGATGAAATGGAGGAAGCGAAGACTTTCATTCATGAAGTACACACCCCAAGTCACGTAATAGATTTCAAAGCAAAGCATTGGAAGAAATCAGGTTTCTTTCGCTAGTTTCATGCAAAACGTGCCAACCATTCGTCGTTGTTGAGTCACGTGATTTGGGATTTTTGCCTCAGCTTTTGATAAGCAAATGATTGGACTTGCTCCTTCCATTCACTAATTCCTGCTCTAAGGGCATAGGAGGAGATGGTTTTCATGCAAATGAGAGCTAATAATTTTGCTAAGGGTCGGTTTATGTCGAGTTTCTGGGCCAGACTTTTTGGGAATGATCTGTTTTCCCGACGGATCTTTAACATGAAAAGTCCATTTCAAAGACCTCAATGCACATTTTAAAAAGGGAGGGGGGGGGGGAGGTAAGAAGAAAGCATTTAAAAAAGGACTACCGTAGGAAACGGGAGAAAATTTTGTAAAAAAGTAGGAAACAACAGGGTTGCCAACATTTCAAGAATGGCAAGAGGAGCACTGAAAAAATTTGAGCGGAGCATTTGGTCACTTGAGCAAAGCATTTTTAAATTGTCTTAAAAGGCATTCAAAATTGTATCAACAAAATATTTAACATAGTCACTAAGTTTTAACATACATACCTGTGAATTGTTGCACTTAATTAAAGAAAAAAACTCAGAAATAACTAGAAAATAGTTGGTATGGTAATTAATTTTATTTTTATTTTTTTAATAACAGATAGGTGGCTTTTTTGGCTTTTTTCAATTCCTCATCACAAAACATAGAATTGTAGCAAAATTTATCCCCTGCCCGAGAAGCACATTTTTCAATAAGCAACGCTTGTAATGTGTCATGGCTTAGGTTGCAATGATAATCAGTAACATTTTGACGAACAATACTGAAGACACGTTCACAAGGCGCATTACTATGATGGATTAACAGAACTTTCAGCATTAAATCTGACAGATTTTTATATTTAATGCAGCCATTGTGATCTTGTAATTCTTTAATTTTTGACCAAGCAACATCAGCTCTGTTTGAGATAATATCATCGCTAAATGTATCCACCTGATACAAGTTAAATTCAGCTTCTACAGCATCTTTTGCTTCATCTGTACATCCAAATAAATCTAAAAAGAAGTGGATAGATCAAAGCTTCTGTGTTTCTTTGCCTTTTATGTTTGCAACTGAGGCACATTTGTACTTTTCCTGCAGTGGAAATTTTTTCTTGATGTTTGCATATGCCGTATCATAATAACTTCTTATGCAATTATAAAATTTTCCTTGGAGCTTGCAGAAATATTGGGAGAGTTTAGGTATTGGCGAGTTTTTGATCCAATTACCCATTCTTCATCAGGTTTTTGATTTTTTTTTAGAATTGAATTTGATATTGAATATAGAATCTGCTTTTACAACAACTTCGGCCTTTACAAATCTAGCCAACAGTTCTGTAAACAAAGAAGTAATTTCTTGGTGATACACATGTATCATTGGTTGTTCTTTTTGCATCAATAAGTTAGTTTTATTGAAAATGGGAATCACAGTCTGCAAAAAT